>NW_007726145.1:517527-631396 GCF_000696425.1 Galeopterus variegatus
TGCTCCCACGCCTCGCTCAGCCAGTGAGCGGGAACCGGTCTGTATGTGGGATCCGAACCCTCGGTGGGAGCGCCACCGCGCTTCCCAAGCGGTGCACTATAGCAGTGTGCCACCGGGCCGGCCCTTCACCAAAGTTTTAAAAATAAACCAATAATAATAAAAAAAGATCAAGCTAAAAAAATTAACAAAAATAGCTGAAGCTATTAGCATCTGAACATGGTATACCAATTTAGGGCATAGTTTCTATGCCTAAATAAGAATAAGACTTTACAGGAAGGGCAGACAAAAACTGAATTTTTGTTATAGTGCCTGGAACAGAGGGTTTGCATGGCTTACTGCAATTTTTATTATAGGGCATTGCTTATGTCCTTAGAGACTTGTAGCATTTAGAAGCACTTTTATCTTGCCTCCCTGTCTAATAATATAAAGAACATCTGGCAATTACAGAGGTCTTTGCATCCCAAGAGGCATTAGAAACTACACATATGCTGGAATTACTTACCTTAATACTGTAAGGCATCTTGCCCTGGCCAGTGAGTCTAGGGAATCTTTCATGGCCACAACTAGCCAGACCTCTGAGTTGATGGCTCATTCTAAAGGCAAAGGCAACACATACTTCAATTTTGCAACAGTTTGACTCTGCTGTGCAGAAAAGAAAAAGGTCACATGTTCAAACTGAATAGCGCCACCTAGAAGATATTTTTGGAGATGATATATCAGCTTTCTTTTTGTGTAGGAGAGTTTTGTGAAAATCCTAGGATGGGTATGGAGATGATGTCATATACTTTCTCTGGAGCAGTTGCTTCACTAGGCCATATTTCTATATGAGCTCCTCATTCCTCTGAGATCTAGTCCTATTTCATGAATCAAGTGGCATGTCAGTCACTACAGATCATGTTCCCTACCAACTGTCTTTTTGATGTTAGCCCCTATACCCACCCCACTCCTTTGCATTTCAACTCATTTGTGAATACAAAAATCTTAGAATTAGTAAAGATGGTAGTAGTGATTACAACTATCATTTATTGAGTACTCACTTTATTAGTTTAGGTAACACTAGCTGCTGTAATAAATTAATTTAAAAGTTCCAATGGCTTCACAAGATAGAATGTATTGTTGTAAAGTTCAATAAGTAAAAGAAGCATGGCATTCTTGATCTAGTAATTAATTAACCCATTGCTAGAGGCTCTCCAGCCTTCAACACTGGCACTTACTTCCATACAGCAGCTACAGGGAGAGTGGAGGATTTCGAGGGAAGTTTTGTAGGCCAGGTTTGAAATTGGCATACATTACATTCGCCTACGTTACAATGGCCACAACTCCATGAAACTACCACCCTTAACTGTAATAGAGGATAAGAAATATAGACTAGCTGTGTGCCTAGGAGGATAAGTAAATGGATTTGGTGAGGAGAGATCCCATCTCTGCCATAGCTAATGTGTGCCTGGCATGGGCTAAAGAAATGGTTTTACTTAGATTGTATTGTTTATTCCCAGAGAAACTCTGCAGGATTGGTTTTATCATACTCAGTTAATAGATGAGAAAATTGTGGCTCAAACTGGTGATGCAACTGATCCAGAGTAATTTAGCCTTTAAGGGGCAGAGCTGGGATTTATACACAGGTGTGATGCCAAAGCCCATGTAAATCACCAGGTCCAAGTTACCTGCACTCAGATAAGAACATGTGCCTAATCTGTCATCTTCTTCAATCCCTCCTCCCCAGGATGGAAGCTTTATAACTTTCTTTGATAGTCCATTCCAGTGTATCATTTGATAATTAAAATGTTTTTATGTGTAATATAAGCACATTTGGAATTACTTATTTTACAATATGTGGAAAAACTCAAAGAAGAAAGTATAAATCTTCCTATTCAGCAATAACTACTGATAACCTGGGTATTTATATACATTTTGTTGTACAGAATTAAATCGTACTACAAATATTGCACTTCGCCATGATTCTTTTGTAAACTAAAGGGCCTACCATGAATAAGTCCCCATTTCCTCAGACATTCTTCCAAAATATCACTTTTTCTATTTTATTTTTTATTTTTAGTTTTTTCTTTTTGGCTGCCAGCCTTTACGGGGAGAAAATATCACTTTTTACTAATAATAACTGCAGAATATTATGCTCTTAGCTGGTGTCATAATGTATTCAATCAATAAATAACTTCTAACCTTTTGAAAATTTTTAAAAGATGCTGCTACAGATATATTAAATGATGTAATGTATGTTTTGCTTCATTTTAAATATGAATATAATATCCGATCAATTTTTAGCCTTATATATCTTCTCCAAGATCAGCACATTATTTCTGTATGGCTCTCAGGTATGGTGAGATCTGAAATAGTTTTGATAAAAGTTTTTTGGGCACCCCAGAGAAAGACAGACTATTAACTAAGAATTTCTTTTAGTACAAGGAGGAATAGAGAGCTGGGTTAGTTGTGAGAATGTCTATGCAAAATACAGAATGAAAGATGCCTTTTAAAAAAACAATTTAATGTCATGTAGCTTTATAAAGTGGATCGATATCACTAACTTGCCATGGGTAGAAGAAGCTAATTGATTTTGTTGCCGCCTGTGAGCACAAGTAAGCAGCAGGTCGCATACTACTTACTGGCTGCCTTGACAGGGAACGTGTTTGTTTAGCATTAGCAAACTCAAGAAAAATTATCTTAGTTTCACATTGCTTTATTACTCCTAATGGCTTATTTCAACAAACAATTCGCCCTGTGGAACAGACTGGATGACTAATGTTGTCTGTCTGCACAGACTCTGGCAGAATGCTGTTCTCAACGTCAAGGCAAACAGTTGCCGAGCTGTCCACAGAATGCATGACACCACAGAATGCCTGTCACCATGGGCTTTACACCATTTGTGTTAAACATAGACCATACTCCCAACACATTTAAAATATGACCAAACCTGCATATTATGTACATGTGGAGAGTAAATAGAATACACACACACACATATGCACACACACTCTGATTACTCCATGAACAGAGATAGCATCCTTACCAGTAAAATTGCTGAGATAAAAAAACAAAAAGGAATATTTTCTCATCCAGTAAAGCACAAGTACCAGAGTGCTCTCACGTCTCACACACTGTTGGCAAGGGGGTAGTATAAATTGGTACAAACTCTTTGGAAGGCAATTGAAAAAGTATTTATTAAAATTTAGAATATACTGTGTAATGACTCAGCAGTTTCACCTATAAAATTCTATTCTTAGACAAAGCAATAGTAAAACACATAAGTAAAAATACTTATGTACAAAGATAGCCATTGGCACATCGTTTGTAATAGCAAAACCAAACTAAACAAAAAACTGGGAAGAACTTTAATGTCCATTAATAGGGGAATGATACAGCCATTCAATGGAAAACTATGTAGCCATTATGAAAGAATGGAGTAGAATTACATATGCTGATCTGATGGTTGTCCATGTCCTATTGTTAAGTGAGAATGAAAAATTACAATATGATCCCATTTTTGTAAATAAAACATATATAAGTATTCCTGCATATCTATGGCTAAATATCTTTATATTGATATTGATAACAATATAAATATATTTTACGTCTATAAAATCATAGGGAAAAATAGGAAGGATGAAAACTAAACTGGAAACAATTCTTTCCTCTGGAGAGTAGGAATGGAAGAGTTTGAATTGTGGGAGTCAGGGCTTTACACACATATACATACAAACATGTATAGATACATACATATAACACATACCTATGTTCATGCATATTACACTTTGGTTTTAAACTTATGAGAGTACTTGAAAAAGTTCACAGAAAGATTTGTATCATCTTTTAATTCTATTTTTCCAAGAATTTTTGAAGTACCCTTGTGCTTCTTATGTTTTTCACTATTATTGAGTTCCATTCATTCATTCATTTATTGTAGGGGTGTTAAAAACCTGATCTTGACTTAAAATCTGATTAAAATTAAGACCATCAGAAGGTTGCTACTACTCAATTTTTATGAGTACTTGGATAAGATTTTTTAAAATTCAATTTAGATTTTTTTTTGGTAGCTGGCCGGTGTGGGGATCCAAACCCTTGACCTTGGTGTTATAACACCATGCTCTAACCTCGAGCTAAACTGCCAGCCCAGTTTAGAACTTATTAATATAGGTGTTGAGACAGAATGACATGGATATACAAAATCAACAAGAGTTTCACAAATTTAATTTTCCTCTGTGGTTACCACCTCTTAATCTATTACATTGTTTACCAAGGATGTAATATGTAGATCACCAGATTAGTTAGCATTTCATTTTTGCACCTTTTTCTTGCATGCCCTTTGACACCAGTGATAATGAGCTGTGCAGTGGCTGAGCACATTCAAAGAGAATGATTTACAATTCTTAATAAGCCACAAATCAGAGAATTGGATGAGAGTAATCAGCCCTGTTGGGTAAACAAGAATTGATTTTCCTGTGTAAATAGTAGGAAGAAATCTGGTAGTAGTACTTTAAAACTGAAAGGATTTAGATATGAACTCTGTAAAATACTAAGTATTGGAGATAACCTTTTGTGATCACTAACTGGAATTCACTTTCGGGTGACAATGAGAACCACAGAATCAAACATTTTGCTCCAATATTTTGTTGTTAATGAAGCTCATCACTACAGCAGAAAACATCAAAAATACCACTTGCACAATATATACAATTCTTATCAATTAAAAAATTTTTGAAAAATAAAACAAAATACTACATGCAGAAAAACTACTTTCTGTAACAGTCACAATGTCCTGAGTGGGCCATCCTATGTACTACAAAAGCTTGATACAATTGTTCTGCTTCCCTGACACATTATAGAAATATGTTGGTTGAGCTTTCATTGCTAAAGAGACAGATTTTTGAGCAACAGAGACCTGACTTTCAAGTAAACTATGAACAGGAATATGGCTGTGTGTTGAAGAATCTCGAAATGAATCTGCCATTTCTCATAAGAGCAATATTTGGGAAGGGGTTTCCCTAGGGAGATTTCATCTCCTGTTTAGATGTGCAAAGTGATTAGATATAGTTGATCTACTATTAATAATGCTACTGAGAGCTCAACTTGATGGAGGGCATTTTATGCACTGAACCCTCTACCTGAAGTAACTTACTTAATCATCACAGTTTTATGAAATAGTTACTATAATTATCCCTAATTCAAAGATGTGGAAATGGAAGTTAGAGAAGTTCGTAACTAGCTGAAAATCACGTGGTGAATTAGCAGTTAAGTAAGATTTTCGAACCCAGGTCTGTCAGACTCCAAATTCCATGCTTTTAATTACTGAGTACCTTATATTGCCTCAATAGTAGGCACATTATTTGATGGACATTATACATTAAGTGGCCTTTGACAAGTTGACAGAGGGAACTAACAGCAATTTATAGCATTGTCTTTAAATGAGTATACTTGCATTTTGATTAACACTTTGGAAACATAAGCTGTTAATATTCTAGAAATTGCTTCCTTTATATTTATATAGTTATCATTTTTATTACAATGAGATGTCCCAGGAGGATTTATGTAGTGTTTTAGTCTTTATTATTTTACCTTTCAGTCAGCTACATTTGGAAACCAGTTAAAAGTCGTTAAATGTTGTCTATAGGTAGCTGAAATGATATTGAATTATGGAGACAAAAATCTTGGTTCTAGTCCCAGCCCTGCCTTTTACTCACTGGGACCAGTCACTTAATTTGTTGGACCTGAGTTTACATGCCACAGGTAATATGGTTGATTTGGCTAGTGAAATTTTCCCCTTTCTTTGCCATTTCTTAACTCTCTACGTACTGGGCAGCTTCATTTTGTCTCCAGATCCACATTCACCTTGCTTTGTGCCTTGGAAGTCTGACCTAAATGGTCACATTAAAGACTCACTTGCCTTCTGGCTTCATTTTAGATTAGGACAATGGAGAGGACTAGAAAGGGATCAGTCAGATGAAAGAAAGTGCGGTTGGGGTAGTTATTCTCCATCCTCCTTCCCTGTAGGGTCACCAGGAATCTTGTCAAAAGGCCACATAGCCAGTCTATCTCAAGGTTGCTGTCACCATCAGCTCCCCTGGCTCATTTATACCTAAACATGGCTCTCTTCACCCCTTACTAGCCCCAGGGTTTTGCCTTATTTCTTCATGTGGTATTCCCACACATACCTTTGGAAATACTGCCTTTTTCAAACTCTCCTCAAAATACCTAATTTATGTGAGCTGACTGGTTTTATGCCCAGATGCTGACTGATGTACATGTACATCTTTCTGTAAACTGCGTGCTTGGTTAACGAAGATGATCTTCCCAGAGAAAGAGAACTGTTTTTAGGCTAAGTGTATAGAAGTAACAGATATTTCTTCATAGTATCTCTAAGCAAATGTTTAAGGCCCAAATCATCAGCTTCTCCTCTTCCCACTGTGTCAGTTTCATTTCCTGGAATAACTACAAACTTCCAGCATAGTGGAAGAAACTTATTGTTTATCTGGAGTTAGTGTGGGCCAAAGGGCTCAGTGAGAGTTTGGGCTTCCACGCTTTTCAGGGAGAATTGGATTCTCTCATTAGAGATTGTATAGAAAGGTGAAGCTGATCTCCTTGGTGGTCATGAACAGCCTATGATGTTACACACTGGCACAAAGCCGTGTCGCAAAGGCTTTTTTTTTTTTTTTTTTTTTTTTTTTCACATTTGTAATTGATTCCTATGTTTTCTGTAGTTTATGAAAAGCAACATGGTAGGAAAAACTGCTGGATTTTACACATAGAGTCTGTCAGAACTTCATCTCTAAAAAATGGTAAGGGTTATCCCTGTCCTGTCAATTTATAAAGTTTTGGGAAGCTTAATATATACCATGATATGAATGTTTGATTCCTATGTTTTCTGTAGTTTATGAAAAGCAACATGGTAGGAAAAACTGCTGGATTTTACACATAGAGTCTGTCAGAACTTCATCTCTAAAAAATGGTAAGGGTTATCCCTGTCCTGTCAATTTATAAAGTTTTGGGAAGCTTAATATATACCATGATATGAATGTGCTACATAAACTCTACAATACCTCACAGGTGTTTGTGATGTTGCTGCTGCAGCTGCTACTAATGATGTTAAAAGAAACTTCCTCCTTATGCTTCCCTGTTAGATTTTAAGTTCTGGGTGGGTAGGTAACAACCAGAAACAATAGGCCGTGTACTATGTTGTCATTTTAAATACTTCATGAATTTCTTACTAAAAGTGAAAAATAGCACTAGGCCAAGTTTGTTTCTTTTCACAACATCAAAATTATTGTAAAACTAGTTCTAAGACAATTAGGAAGAGAGGTAATTATAGTCTATCCTAATTTAAGAAGAGGTTATCTACTTATTGGATATACTTACTGAGAAAAATATGTTTTATTTAGCCTCAATTTTCACATTTTTGTTGAGTTTGAATATAATCTGTTTCCTGAGGCATGAATGGATAGGAATTTGGGTTGGGACACAGTTTGTAGAAAAAATTCTAAGAAAGCTGTCATTTGTAAGTTCGCCTCCGATACCAGGAGAGCAAAGATGGTGAAAGGTCCCTTTCCCTTAGGTTGACATAATCCTGGTGATGGCTAGGTTATTGGGATGACACAGCTGTTCCTGTTGCAGGACTTCTCTTCTTGTCATTTTGCTTTCCTTTATTCAGTATGTCCTCAACCTCCTCTTAGATGTCATGAAAGCAGGCCAGTGGATAGGAAATTCTAAGACATCAGTGATTGTAAAATATCTAAAGATTAAAGAAGCAGCATATGTGAGTCAGCTTACTGTTTTCATTATAATCATCAAATAACAGGTCATTATTTGGGCCAAGCCTGTGGCGCACTCGGGAGAGTGAGGCGCTGGGAGCGCAGCAGCGCTCCCGCCGTGGGTTTGGATCCTATATAGGGATGGCCGGTGCGCTCACAGCGCTCACTGGCTGAGCATGGTGCGGCCGGTCTCAAAGAGGACAAAAAAAAATAATAATAGTTCATTATTTTGTATAAATTAACTGTTTTGCGTGTTTTAAATTTCATGTATGTAATTAGTCTCATTATTATCTCAATAGTAGAAAATACAGCAGTTGAATCTAAGGTATTTTCCACAAAAGATAGCTCCTCAAGTGTTTAAAAGATACTATGCACCTGCAGGTGTATTATGTACTAGTCTGGACCTGAAATGGATTATCAAGACCAAAAACTATTATGAAACCAAGATTATGTTGGTTGATAACCAGAGACAGCACTGCTTATAACAGATAGGTAGACATTTAAAAGTAATATGATTTGTTCAAAGAAAATTAAGCAAGACGAGCTTTCAATGGACTATATTGTTGAAGTACTATATTGTGTAATTGCAAAATTTTGTGTGAAATGAAGAAGAGTAGTATAAGAAAACCACAAGTAGAAGAAGCGTACACTTCCAAGATCTAGTGATACTGGAAAGGAGAGGAGAAAATGTGTGAAAGATAAGAAACTGTGCTGGGCACGCAGGTGACAGAAACATTCTCAAGGATTTCTGCCAGGGAGTCAGGGGAGAGAAAGCTATGAAATAGTAAGATTGCATTTCTTTCAAATCTGCATATTCGGCAGCCCTTAAGCCATTACCTGCAGCCGAGGAGTTCCAATAAAAGTGATTTAAAAACTCATTCTGGCTGCCTCCAGATGCCAGCCCCCTGGGGTTGCCACCACGCATTATTTAAAATGAGCTTGATGGTTTCAATCCCCTTCCTTCCTGATGCCTGATTCAGCTCTTCTATAGGCATCCCCTTTTGTCTGTAACTGACAAGGTGTTGCTGATGATTGGGATTTTTTTTTTTTTTTTACATATATTCCATTGTTTTTTGTCATCTATTTCTTTTACATTATCCCTGATTTGTTTTGGCTTCTCCTTTATATTTATATATTTATTTTCCTGAAATTGTACCAAAAACTGGGTTCATTGGATTCTATTTTAGCATGCCACCTGACAGAATATCCTGTCAAAAGAATAAAAGATGACCATGATACCAGAGACCTCTTGCCTTGGAAGAAAAGGTACTTCACGTATTTTCTGAACTTGAATTTATCCCGCTAAAGGAGATTAGTTCTGAAACTATGTGCCTTTTTTCATATTTTTAATTATTAAAATAGACCATTCACATGCATACAACTACAAATAATATACTTGTATTGCACTGGATGTTTCTGTTGTTTCTTACCAATCCATTATCGCTGGAGGATTAATTAACTGGGAGTGGTGAAGGGGGAGTAACCTGTCAAGTGTGTTGTAATTATTGGTTTACACGTCTGCCCCTCTCACCTTGAGTTCTGGGAGGTCAGGAATGCCTCTTATTCACTTTTGTATTCCTATGCTGCCTGGTCTATCAAAGGTGCTCATTCAATACACTCTGAATGAATAAATGAGTGGTTCTGGTAAAATATTTCTTTTTGTAGGCTTGGTTCTCCATCACACAGTTTCACATCTGTGTTTTACCAGGCCACTTTACACTTCCCATCAAACTGGTCAGGTCTTCATAACTTGGCTGATATTAATCCAATATCTGCAAAGATGTTTCTGTCTTTTCGTCCATAATTGCCCACATTTCAGTTTTTGCATCACAAACACATATCAACCACATTTTTTAAATCCAGATTTTTGTTTTGTTTTGTTTTTGTTGGACACTGCAGAAATCCATATAATAAGGAAAGCCAGGTGCGCAGCTTCCTTCCAATGTGCATTTACTCTGCCAATACACTTTTTAAAAATGCCTATGCATCTGTGATGGAAGTCAGATCTATAGAATGCTATGATTTTAGGCAGAAAAATCTTAATTTTTTGTTGAGTGGTGCCTAAAAGCTTCATTATTTAAAAGCCCTTTTCTCTGTGAATGCATCCTGTCTCCTACGATAATATATTTTCCACAAATGCGTCATATATGCCTTTCACTTGCTGCTTTCTGGTTCTTTCTATTTCATTCACCCTTACATGTGGGCTGCAGTAGCATCCTTTGTTTTCAAATGTACAAGTTTAAAAAAAAAAATCAATGAATATACTTTCTTATGATGTTTGGGAAAAGCCAACTTTTATATTGTAGGGGCCAAGAATAAATAAAACTAAATTAAATGTTATACAGTCCTCATGATACTCTTGAGTAATGCATAATTCAGCATTTTAAGAAGTAAAGAGTGATCATTCTCTTTCCAAAAATGTTATTTTTCTTATCAAACTAAAAAAGCTGCCCTATATTTACTTTCATTGCCTTCTCTTCTCTCCCTTAGGCTTCTTAAGGAAATGCTGTAGGTCGAGAATGGAGAAGAAAAATTCTCTAGGTATTTTGCTTTTTATCAGAGATATTGTAGGGCCCCAGTTTCCTAAAGATACTTCCTGTGAATCTAATTGAATACCTATCAGTGTCTGCAGAATCATTAATTTCTATTATATTTAGAAAGTAGGGCTGCATTGTTCTGAGAAAATGTGCCTTGATACATCTCATATACCTCTGTTTTATTAATATCTTTTGTTTTAAAAGGAAGGATACAGACAAATAGCAGACATACTAATGAGTTAGTTTTGCATCCAAGTTTATCTTGGGCCCCTGGAATTATTCTGGATGCAAACGCCAAGTTAAAATATTTTTAATGGTTTTGTTTTTCAGTGCTCTGGGCACAGCAAGAGAAAGGGTGGTACAGTAAAGCCAGTTCCAAGACCTTGATATTCTCTCTCCTCAGTATTCCTCTTTGCTAGTTTGGGAGTTCATCTTTGCTAATCAAATCCATCAGGGGTTGACAGGTGGTGAGTGGGTAGTACAATTCCAATCTTAGCATAATCGTAGTGTTTAGTGCAATTTCTAGGAAATTGTATAGTATTATTTTAATAAGTGAATTAGCAAAAGTGAGCCAGTCTCTTTGCTGTTCTCACCATTCATTATTTAAAGCAATACTCATCTTGGTTGTCCATGCTGGCCTCAGGAGATGCTTAACAAATGATGTCATGCAAAAATTAGAAAACTTTTTACTTTTCAAGTTCATTGAAGAAGGGCATATTGCAAATAATATTTTATATTTCTAGACACTTCATAGTAGATACTTAAATCTTTTCCAAATATTGAATTAATATTCAGTGTGCTCTCTTACCTGTACATATTTTAAAGTCCCATGCACGTCTATAGATAAATTACCTTAATTCTTCTCTATGAATAGTGTTTTGATTTTTCTGAACATTTAACATAGCAATGGACAGGTGTATAAGTAAAATAAGATTATTTCCTCCACTTAAGATGACATATGGTAAAGAAGAAAAGATGGCTGTGTGATTGAGTGTTGTCAGTAATGAACTTTAAAAGCTCTTAGGAACATATACATAATGCCAAATTTTTAGGATACAGGCTGATGAAGGCTGGTAGATTGTTATTGGTGTTCAATTGATAAAAAAGAACAATTAGAAACATATGAAAAGGAGGCTTAGAATACACATAGACTTGAAGTGTTATCTTTTGGCTGGTTTTCCAAGAGTGTGTTTAGGCATAAAATCTCATTGATCTATATGCCAATACAAGAGGAATGCTGTCTGATTAACAAGCAGTTTCAGGAAACCACTGCAGAAAACAATATGTACAAAGTAGTGTATCTTCAATTTTTAAATTATACCTAGGAATTTATGAGGTAACCAACCCTTTAATATAAAGGCCACTAGGAGAAAGGATTCAGGACCAGCTGAATGGCTATAGGGGAAATCTTCTTTGTTTTTAGTTGTTCATCATCCAATGCTTCAGTGTGCAATGTATGACTTGGACACAGTATTCAACCTTCCATTCAGAACCAAAGGATGGAGATTCCTTTCATTGCCTCCTGGAAGCCGGATTATGAGTATATAAGCTAGAATTAGCTAATTGGATGCTATCATGCCAGACTATGAATTTAAAGAGAGTAACACAAGGATGAGCTGATGGTTAGAATTAATTTAGGGTAGCTTCTGCTATGTCTAGCAGCAATAGTGGTGGTGTTTAGAGGAGATGGAGGCCTGAAATATTGGTGGCTCTGTCCTGGCCAGATTGTTGTGGCTAAGAGATTATTGTTTTATTTTTTGATTCTTATTTCTCCAAAGCTCATATGGTTCCTGCCCGTCTTAGAAGTCTGTTTTCCTGCCAATATAATAATACCCAATACAACCTTCCAACAAACACTTTTTTATTTCTTAGGGTAGTTAGAGTTCATTACTCTTGCTAATAGATAAGAATAATGACAGATACTATATAATGCTGTCCAGTGTCTCTGCACTGATGTTGTTTAACAGGCTGCAAATCACATTTTCTGGAGATTGCAGGAACCCATCATGGCTAATTTAACACCTAAGAGGAGATTGATACATTTATCATAACAAAGAGGATATGTAAAATTTATCAAACACAATATTATTGATCACATTTTAGGGATTGTTCGTTTTCTTTTATAGGAGAGACAGAGTGTAGAAAAGTGTTTGGTAATAGTAGATGTGGCATGATCTAGAGGGCACGAGCTTAAAAAACATGTGGTCCTGGGTCTTAATCTTGGCTCAACCCTTTGCTACCTGTGCAATAGGTAGATTGTTTTATGTTCTTCTTTTATAAAAAAGAGATCTTAAAAAGATGTTGTGAGGGTGATGCAATATAATATCATATGTTACATTGCAGCAAGCACAGAGCCTGGTACATAATTATCATTTAATTATTTATTATTATGGCAAAACATTTATTGAGTGCATAGCATGAGGCAGGAACTGTGGTGCTGTGTATGTGTTGTAAAGGAAAAAAAAATCTTCAAAACAAAACTGTGAAGTATCATTTTTATTCCCATTTTATAGATGAGGCATAAGGAAAGTGAAGCACAGAGAGGTTACAAAACTTGCTCAAGGTCACATAGCAACAATTCCATCCCCTCCATTTTTCTGCTTAAATCTGTGTCTCTTTTCTCTTCAATTCACTCTTTTTATCTAGTACATCTAGTTCTAATTTTTTTGTTTCTTTATCCTCTGTTAATTTCATGGTCATTGGCCAAGAACTTACAAAAACTTCCAAGGTAATTTGTGAGTATAGCCAGAATATATTACCCAGTTATCAGTGTCTTTTTCAAGGATATAAGCAAGAATATCTATATACAAACCCCTCACTGGGGAAATCACCCTATGGGTCTAAGATATAATTTTCATTTGTGGAACACTCAAGTTATCTTTTGATAGATCATTTGCAAACCATTTACAAACACATTGCCCTTAGGTTAAGAGAAAGTAGAAAGGGACTCCTTCAGAAAAGCTGTACCTTGATAATCTCAGTGAAACCAAGTTGATGTGCTCTAGCTTTGTCCATGAGTGAGCAACTGTTTTCATGAGTCAAAGACCTATAATCTTTGTTCTCATGTTAGACTCAGTCAGGATGAAGGATCCCAAATATTATTTCTCCACATTAGATTTTAAGCATGTGGCCATGGGCACGGCTGACACACCTGGATAAACATCTCTGTGGCAAAGGCCGACAGTGCTGCCAGTCATCGGCATCGAATCCACTCCCATTTCATAAGATGATAAAAAATTAAAAGCTGTTCTAAAAGCAGAGGGATTTGGAGCTGGCTCTGTACCAGGCCCTGTAGCTATGCTCATGAATCAGTGTTGCTTCTCTTGGGTGCTAGCCCACTCCGGAATCCATGCCACCTGTTGTTGCTGCTGCTTTCTATTTAAGTTTCTCTTTTTATAAAGGGTGTAAGCAGCTCTGATTGACAAGCTTTTTTATTTTTTGATTTTATTTTTTAAAAAATGCTGTCAGATGAGGATCAAATGTAGTTCTTTATTTCCAGTAACGCACTAAGATCTCATTAGGCCACACGATCTGATAGGAGGCTGAATATAACTCTACCCAAGTGCAGGCTAAAACTTGGGCTAGGCAAGAATGATCTGCAAGTGACACCTTGTCCCAAACCCTTCAGTCATCTTTCTCAGGCTTCTTTGGGAAATGCTTTCAAATGTTTTTGACAAATGTGCAATTTTCGAACAACAAACTTGTACATTTCCTGATTATATTATTTAATTTTTAATTTACTTACTAATGTCGTATTTCTGCCACCTACTATGAGTAGTACTTACTGCATGGGGATTCTGTCTCCTTTTGTTCTAATTGACAAGTCTTTCAAATAAGAGAAAAATCCATCTAGGATATAAATCTCATGTGCACAAATCAGTTCCCTCAGTTTCAAGTTTAATTGGTCATTTTATGAAAAATGTGCGATTAAAATGCAGCTTTGGCTAAGACAAGAGAGTTTGTAGAGGTAAATTTTTTAGCTGAAATATCTAACTCTCTAGAGAATCACAAGCTAGAATTTCACTGTCAGCCATAGGGATACATAATAAATTCAGTGGATTTCTTGAAATATATTCTATTGTTTCCCTTTACCAGGGGCCTTTTAACGTGAGCGAATGATGACTATAAATCATTAAGATAACATGTTCCTCAGTCAGGTATCTATTTAGTATCCATGCAACATTTTGTTGAGCTCTTTTCTTCATGTACAAATAAGAAATATTATTCGCAGTATAAGGAACAATGACATGCTTTCAACACGCTTTTAGGAGAAAGGCACTGTTTTTAATCTCCATGTGATTTCCAGGTAATAATGGTGTATATGTAAGAGTAGGAGAATAGAAGGTGCTGTTATTTTCCTCTATAATGCTTTGGAAAGGGAACAAAGGGTCTATTAATGTCGACATATCTCTATGTCCCATCATCATAAATTATGACTTTTCATCATCATTTACTCACTTTTATAGATATTTGAATATTTCCTAGTCTATATACACCTCCAGTCTGTATAAGTGGATTCTACTAAATGTTATCAGGCTGTTCACTACGATCCAGTCTGTTTAGAGGATTGCTTTTGTGTCTTTTGCTTTAGGGAGAGGGGACAGGAAAGGCAGTTGATTATATAGAACCCTCTGGTCTTATATATCACCAAAGTACAAATGCTACTATTTATCTTCAAACAAAGCATACAATGCATTGTCCCATATGCATAAGTACACTACACTACTCTCTCTCTCTCTCTCATGCTATAGATAAGATTCCTTGTTGAATACTTGCTTTAGGAGTGACTTCAGTGCTAAAGTAATATTACTTCTAAAAACCTCTGAGGTTTTTAGCAATTACTCCATACCCCATTAGTAGTAATGGAAATTTTCCAGGGTCTCCTCTGTTTTAAACATCCTTAACCCGCTCACCTACATGTGAAAAAAAAAAAAAAAGAAAAAGAAAAAAGAAAGAAAAAGAAAAGAAAAAAAAAGAAAGAGAGGATATTGAGTTAGCGGCATAACATGAACTCACTAATAGGACCAACTAGCATCACTTTGTAAATTCAAAATCACTGTGCATGGGACACTAAAAGCTCAATAATGAGAACTCACGTTATTAAAGACAATGTCTTTCGCCATAAGAGCTTCTGCTGTGACTTGTTGTGATAGAATAGGCAGCATATCAGCAATATTTCTGAAATCTAGTACCAACAGACTCAAAATGAAGACATAACAACAGTAAAGAGACAATACAACAGTGAAACCTCAAACCACTAAACATATTTTCCTTAAATTGCAGTGGGGCTGTCTAAGAACCCATGTAGAGGAGTTACTTCTTTCTTTTCTTATTTTAATCAGTTAACATCTAAGCCACTGTATTCAATATGGACTCTGAATCCTTTACTGCTAGTCACTTTTCACTAGGATCATTTGGACTTCTGGTCCCTGTCTCCTTAAAACAATCCTAAAAGAGAAAAGCAGTTCAAAGCCAGATGGTTCATTCCATGAAGGACTGCCATCAGATTTTAGCAGTCCAAAATCTGGGCCTCAGTTTGCCAATCTGGGAAATGAGATGAGAAGATTGGATAACAGCATCTCTATACCTCTTTTAACATTCTGTGATCTCATGAGGGCCACGATGCTACCTTCGAGTTTTGTATCCTTTTCTTTTTATAATAAATATCAACAATGATTAAATATACGAATTCATTGCTTTCTCTAGTCCTTAAAAATATTTCTTGGCAAACCTGGTAGGGGATATCTTTGCAATGTAATCTGACTTTCGTAAAATTTCATTCATTTTGAAATGATGCTGTGTATTTCATCATACTTAGAGAGAAGCTCCCTGGAGATTCTTAGTCATCCTGCCCTTCTGTTTTACCCCTATGTTGCCCAAGTGCCAGCCTAGGAAAGGACCTCATCATCTTGGTAGATAAGGGGATATGAGAAAACCTTCCACAGTTGCTCTCTTCCCACTTCATACAACTTGGGTTAAAGATCAGGAAAAAAGGAGTCTTTGAAGCAGTGGATATTGGCAGTGGAAAGGGAAGTAAGAAAATTTATTCCTTGAGATTGGCAGAAATGAATTGAAACAGAGAGCAAATTCATTCCTAGGATCTGAGAAATGTGTGTGTGTGCATGTGTAGAGTTGTATCTTTTTGTATGTGTGTGAGGGGGGATATCCCACATCATTGGCAAAAGACTATATCCTACATAATATATCTCCAGACCTTTTAATCCTATTCCAAAATTCAATCTCCTTAATATGGCTTACAAGATGTTAGATAATTGGTCTTTCTCTCCAGCCTCATTTTCCACCACCCTTCCTTCCTTGCCCCCAAGAGCCTCACTCCTTGCATTTTATGGTGTGGCTGTCTATTTTTTTCTTCATCCCTGATCAGCACCCTGATTGGCATTGCCTCCAGGCCATTGCACATTCCTGAAACAGTGTTTGCATAACCTTATCTAGCTGATTTTTATCATTCCTTTTGTTCTCAGTATAGATGTCAACTTTTCTCCAAAAATTTTCCCAACCTTTCTCTCGAACCAGGCTGCCTTTCTGAGGTGGATACCCCTTGTTTACATTCCCAGTTAACACAGTCCTTCTTCTACTATAGAAATTGTACTCTTCTCTATTAGGTTAAGCCATATGGTCATCCAGTCTCATGGTTTTAAATACCTTCTATATACCAATGTCTCCCATATTCATATCTCCTGTCCTGGCCTCTCCCTTAAATTTTAGGCTCATATTATCTAATTACCTATTCCACATCTCCTTTTGGGAATGTTAATAGACAGCTCAAAATTAGCAATTCCAAAATAGAACTTAGGATTTCTCATTTTCCTCAAACCTGCTTTCCTCACATTCTTCCCAATCTCAACTAAGAACAAGCCAATTTCTTCCCATTTCTCAAGGCGAAAACCTTTGATTTATCCTGGACTTTTCTCTTTTTCTTAGATTCACAGTCAATTCACCAGCAGAACCCATTGGCTCTACTTTTAAATATATATAGACACCGATTACTTCTCACCACCTCCATGATTACTACATGGCTCAAGCCATCATCTTCTTTCACTGGGCTTATGGAACAACCTCCTAACTCATTTTCCTGCTTCTATCCTTTCCTCACTTCAGAAAATCCTCAATGCAGCAACCAGAATGGTAAGGTTGAAACCTAATACAGATTATGCCACTACTCTGTTTTTCCAATTAATATTCAGACCAAAACCCAACACCCTAACAATGGCCAATAAGTCCCTAGGTTATCTCCCCCTTCTCTTAGTTCATGTTTTGCTAAATGCCTCTTCTTTCACTGCCACTCCAGAAATGCTGACTGAAACGTTGACTTACTTGTTGTTTTTTAGGTACGCCAGGCACTTTCTCCCTTCAGGGCCTTTGCAGTTGCTGTTTCATCTGCCTCCAAATAGTCTTCTTCCAATAGCTGCATGGCTCACATATTAACCTGCTTTGAGTCTCTGTGCTAATGATTCCTTATGAGAACAGGAACTGTATCTTTTCTGACCACAATTAAATCCCTAAGTCCGAGGATATAGCAGTCACAATGTTTGTTGAATGACTGAATAAACAACCTTAATGTTTCCTAGGGTCTGTTTCAGACTGCTATGGCTATAATTGTTGGCACAGAGTTAGGAGAATATCTGTTCTCCCTGCAGTGGAAGTACACAAGTTCCTAGAAACTAGGTTAAAATTCTAAAAAAGTTTATTTCTATAGAAACATTGACATATGTGGTGGTTAGACTTGAGAGAACCATTTGTATTTAACTTCAGATACAAAAGGAGATGAGTAGGTTTTTATTTTATTTTAAGCTTGCCTGGAAATTTCATATGTTCACCATGGATAACATTGTTTCTAGTGAGAATTCATTTCTAAAACTCAAAAAAGAATGTTTTGAAATACAAACCATTCATAGGGTAGGGACTGATTTCTTCTAAAGAGAAAATTAGAATTTCAGGCACTAGCACTACCCAACTCCTAGTCTTTGAGGGAAAATGGATTTGCATGCTTCTAGAAAACATAGCACATGTATTTTGAACAGTGCACTGCTTTCTTGTAGCTATACTTCAACACATCTTGTATTTCTAATATATTATATGTAAAGCAAAAGGTCTCTAAGTGAAATTGTGTTTTTCATTAAGAATGATACATCCAGGGAAAAGGGAAAGAGGAATAAAGAGACCAGATTTTGGCCCCAAAACCAAAGGCAAAGAAAAAATACATCTTTGAAAATCATATATTTAGTGGAAAGCCAATAGTTTGATATTCAAAACAAATAACAATATGGATGTGAAGGAAAATTAGGCAAGTATGTTTTAATACTTTTATGTTTGACAATAATTATAGGTTTAAGGAGGGGATTTACATTTTAATAGAGTTCATTAGATTAAAAAATCACTCAACTTTTATCTGTTCGCTGCCTGAGTTTTCTACAGCAAAAAAAAAAAAAAAAAAAAAAAAAAAAAAAAAAAAAAAAAAAAAAAAAAAAAAATGAAGCTCTTTTAGGGGTTTGAACTATGTTTACAAACAACTTTGTGGGTTCTACTGATTGATTTTGAGTAGTGAACAAGTTGGTATGGGCTGAAAAGAAGGGGAGATGCCAAAACAGCAAAGGCAGAAAACTATTTCAGGTTGCTGTTTCAGGATACAGCAGGCTATGAATAAAAGGAGAATGCATCCCTGTACACATACAGAAGAAAAGGAATGGTGGAGTACACTTCTTGAGGACTCAGGATTACCTTCTTAATAATTTTATTTTTCTCCTTCACTTAAATAATTGGTTTAAAAAGTCACACAAGTAAAACCTGACTATATTTCATGGAGAATTTTTAGCAGCACAGGTGTATTTAGAATAGAACCTGGGGCCGGCCCGGTTGGCGCACTGCTACAGTGTGCCGCTTGGGAGCGCGGTGGCACTCCCACCGAGGGTTCGCATCCCACGTACAGCCCAGCCGCTCACTGGCTGAGCAAGGTGCGGGTGCAGCACCGAGGGTTGTGATCTGTTGCCGGTCACGAAAAAAAGACAAAAAGAAAAAAAAAAAAAAAAGAATAGAACCTGGATGATCTCCTTTACTGACCCTGTTCTTAATTTTGCTTCCTTCTCTGAAAGTGACCACTGTTTACAATTTGAGGTAAGTGTCCTTCCTTTCCCTGTTCTATGCATTTATATAAAGGTATATGTTCTATGCATATAAATATATATGTGTGTGTGTGTGCATATATATTGACTTTTCTTTCTTTTGAAAATATGCCTAAACACATTAAAATTATGAATCTTTATTAATGTAAGAGATATATGTTTCACATATAATAAATAATATTACAGAAAATTTAAAAGCATTGAAATCATATATTTTAATCTTTCTAACAGTAAGCATTACGTACTCACTATTATGCTAGGTTTATATGTGGGGAGATCAACGAGAATTGAAATATAAGTCTTTGTGAAAGTGAGAATTGATGAGGACCTTGAAGGATTTACAACCATAGGAAAGTGGAAGGTAAGAATCATGACATTTCATTTAATGGTAGCAACATGGGAAAAGCACAGGAATAAGTATGATGAGTACAAAGGAAAGACATAGCTAAGCAGAAAAGAGAGCAATAAGGTTGGACAGGTAAGTTGGAGCCAGATCGTAGAGGGCATTCGTAATAAGGCAAAGCCATCTGGTCTTGATGTAGAAGTCAATGTGGGGCATATTCATGCTTGTAGGTATATTAGGGAAATCATTCTGATGGCACTAAATAAAATGGACTTTAAGTGGGGGAGCCTTGATTTCTAGAAAAAATAGTGACGTGACTGTGGTGATAATTCAGATATGGATTTTGGGACATTCTGGACTAGCATAGTGGGGATAGACAGGGGAGAAATGAAATGATTTAGTGACAAGTTTGATAGAGAGATGAAGGAGAGAAATGACTCAAAGATGATCTCAGAGTATTTAAGTTCAAAATGATGGTCATCTTAGAAATCAAAAAGCAGAATGAGAGTCTAGCAATGGACAATGATGGGCTATGGGAACAGGGAGTTTGATTTATTTGTAATGAAGAATATGTAAAATGTTTAGCTAAGCAAAAAAATGCACAATTTACTTTGCTAAATTACAAAGAATTGTCTTCATCACCTGCCTTACTGTCTTCTAGACACCCAAACTCAAACAGCAAACGTTCTACATTTAATGACAAGATGGTGTTTGAAATTACAAAGTATAGGGCCATGTGATTCCACAGTTACTCATCTGTTCCTTGCTAGACTTGTTAAAGTATTTGATATAGTGGAGGATTCTAAAGAGCATCTTAAGTGACTTCAGCTCTAGTCTTTATGTTGGTCTAGGGAACCTGTTGTTCCTAGCATATCAGGGAATATAACACAGATGACAAGTGGCTTCTTGGCCAGATGGCATAATGCCTTGCTAAAAGGGGGCAAGAGCTCCAGAGAGGGGTCTCCATTATGTTGTGAAATTAGAAAAGAGCCCTTCAGACTCAGGCCCCTGGGGATATTTCATCCTGAAATGGATGAGATGAGAAAAGATGAAAAATTGTTTGTTGTTTTTATCCGTTTTCCCCATTCTGGGGGAAAAAAAAAGTTCTATCAGCCAAGAGATCAGACAAGGGACAAGCACATTGGATGGGAATCTTTAGTTAAAATCCAAAGGTATGTCAGACATGGCTGTTTTCAAATTCCAGTGTTACATCTGCTGTAAAATAAGGCAATTTGTCACTGAATTGAGGTGAAGTGCTTCTGACCTTTTGAGCAGACAAGACACACAAGCACAATCTTTTTCCCCCCACTCTCATTTTCAAAATATTGGGATCTATGTCTCGAATAATGTTTTGGAAAAAATAACATTCAGGCTTTTTAAGCAAAGTGTAGAGCAGATCTTAACAGTATCAGAAATGATCTAACCAAAACACAGAACCAAGCCATTGTATTGTTCTAATTTTAGTGATGTTAACAAGATATGAACTCCGAACTGCAGGTGGCTGAGTGATGTTGCTAGGCAACATTGCTTTTTATATATAAAATTGGTCTTTTCGGATTAATTCTGCATTTTACTTATATCCTTCATTTTGAGCAAGTAGAAGGTTGGGCCTGCTGAATCCGATATTGATAGGTGGGTGAGACAGTTACAGGTGTACACATTGTTTGGTATTCTTTTTTAAGAATTCATATAAGTACACAACTACATTGTTACAGCTAAAAAATGACAACTTGAAATATAGCAGCCATTTTTCCCTCAAGAAGAGGAGCTTATAAATTTACTTGGTCCAAAGTATCTCCTGCTTCAGCAATACATCAAACTGTTCAGTCCCATCAGTCTGAATCAATTAGAAATTACTCACAAAGTAAATTACGTTGAAAAGCTTTGATTTGTTACCAGAGTTTGTTACCATTCTCTTCAATCTTAAAAGACTGAAAGCAAGAAAGTAATAATGTGACAGTGATAGTGCAATGTAACTTTTATTGAGATTGATGATAACCTATTTGCTACAATATTTGCTTTTAATAATTTAATTTTTCAAACACTGCAGAGAGAGCCATAAATATTTAATTACAAAGCTTCTACAATTTATGTAACTTTGGTTTGTACTAGTTCTTGATGTTTTGAATATACTATCTCACTTTTCAAAATCCAGTAATCCCATTGACAATGTGGCTTTAGCTCTTAAATTAGTTCCTTAATTGCATCCCTCCATCTGAGTATCACATGCTTTTATGGACTGCATGCACCACGTGCTTGCTGAAGTAAATTGAAGAATGACAGCTTCCTTTTGCAAAATCTAATTGAATGATTGGGGGCTGGATATTAGCTTTCATCTCCACACAGTTTTTAGAAAGTTTCCTTTCACTAGCTGCATTTAGGTGAAGTTGTGATCATTTGATAAAAAATATCTGGAATTATATGCAAGAAATGAGAGCTGAAAAGGGAAACAAAAAAGAAAGATTCTCATATTTAATGAATTACATCATGAATACCACTAAGTTGACCTGTTTAGGTTTAATTAATTTCCCTAAATATCATGAAGAATTGGTCAACAGACACAAAGAATGATTGCATACTGTTGAACCCCACGTGTATGTATAATAATAAAAAAAAGTTTATGAAGAACACAGAGTCATTTATAAGTAAATAGGATTTTTGTACTTAAATACACAATATTAAGAATTATTTTTTAAAAAATCTCAAAACAATGGCTCCACATTTTAAATCATACAGCTATTGCAGTAGTAAGCAGTATTTGGTTGCATTTGTTATTGATTCTGAAAATGTCAATGTAAAAACCTTAGTTTGTTGTCCAAGTGGGGAAAATGAATAAATAAATAAGGAAGTTTGCTGGTCATTTTTGCCTCATTAGGGACTTGTAGTAATCTTCCTGCAGTCACAGTGCTTTGCTTGCTTCAGGGTGAAAGCCTGGAGAATGGAAAGCTTCCCATGACATTTGGCGGGTCACAGATTTAACTGCACAGCTGCTTTAGATGATTCTTGTTTCCAATTGGTGGTTTCTATCTGAGCACTAAATTTGGCCAGTCCAATAGCAAATTAGCTTAGTGATGAGCTGTAATTATTCCTGCTAGCTGTAATTTTTATCCATAGATTAAGACTGTACTATTTTCACTACGCTTCTTGACTTTTACTGTGGAATTTTAAACATTCAAGATATCGTCTGATTGTATCTGCAGCATGTTAGCAAAATATAGTTGTGTCCAGCTAGCCTTAGGTATGCTTTGATGCTTTTAATACATTTAAATTAGTTTAAACTTCCAAACCCAGCTGAGGTATATCGGTACTGTGAAATTTCTTTTAGTATAAGGGTGGTATCTTTTAGAGTTCATGGCGCACATATAGATAACAGCAGTGTGGTGGTGGATAAAACTTCTAATTTTCGAAAGGAAGAAAAGCAGATTTTATGTGCAGTATTGATTTCCATTGCCAGATTTTATAATTAATTTATTAAACAGAGAACAATAATTACTAGAACCAATAGAGATTGACTTACAAAACTGCATGCCAAGCTTGTAGCATTTCCTTCTGTGATGGGTTTTCTAGACTTAATATTAAGCCTTGATTTTAAGAATATATTGGACATCATTTCTTATTATAACCTAGTGAAAAAGATTGAGGTACATGGGCTGGACAATGCTGATTGACTACTTTACTCAAAAATAATTAATGAATTGTTGCCAAACTGAAGGCCAAATTCTGGAAATTTTCCCTCAAAGCTTTGCATTTGACCTCATCAGGTTGAAGACCATAATGCAAACATGTAAGTTACAACTATATAGAGAATAATAGGATGTTTAATATTGGAATTCAGCATTTTGATGCCATATGTTAGGAAAGTCTTGAGCTCAGAGGAAGATGAGTAACCTCCTGCTAAAAATGAAATGTTGTTTGAAAGTTTGAGAAATTTAAAATAATGGAGGAAGTTTAGCCTAGAGAGGAAAAATTTTGAGAAGAGAGTATGATATCTGTTTCCTAGAATTCAAATCTCTACTATTATTTGGTAGATTTAGACTTATTCTGCATTGCTTAAAAAAGAGGGGGAGTATAGACAAATAGATGGAAATTTGGAAATTGCAGAGAAACAGATATTTCAGCTGAGTAAAAGAACAACATTCTCAAGCTTAGCAATGGAATATTTTGCTTCTTTCTCATAACATGTGAGCTCCCTCATTCCTGGAAATGATTTAGCTGAGGTTGGATGACCTTCTGACTAGCATGTTATAGAAGGGATTCTTATGATGGGTGGTTAAGTATTTAGTCTTGATCAATTCTGAGATCATTTTTGTCTCTCAGATTCTACTAAATTAGACCGCATTTATTTCCAAATGTCTCCTGCCATTCCTGACCCGTACTTTAGTATCAACTGAAGAAAACAACAAATATTTTAGCAGGATGTAATGTCAATATAAGTCATTGCACATGCGTAGAGTGTTTTTGACAAAGGAATATATCCTAGGTAAGTGTCAATTTTGAAGGTGTGGCTATTATAAAGAGATAAGAATAGGAAATGAAAGGCAGAAGGCAAGGAAATTAATGAAGTTAAGGCCTTAAAGGTGGGTAAATAGGTAAAAAATACAGTTCCAAAACAACATATGAGTAATAAGTCACTTAAGGCCTTAAATTTGTATAATTCAACATAAAATGTGTCAGAATACATTTGAAGTTCTTTGCTTATGCCTGGAAAACTAGTGGATTCTATTTGACTCTGTTGAAAACCTCATTTTGCTTTAAGGGCATTTGTGTGACTAAAGCTCACTGCAGAATGGTACAAACATTAGAAGTTATGTGTCCATCTGCATTTTTCCAATTAGCATAGCATTTCAACTGGAGTTTTACCTGGTTGCCACTTTGAGTCTATAAAGAGGGAAGAGGGCTGAATTCCAACTGGAGAATCAGCTAAGGGCGGGAGGTGTCGGTGAAGGGCCATAATAATCATATACATTGTATATTGACAAAATAAAAATAAAAAAAAAATAAAAATAAAAATAAAAAAAAAAGGTCTGAACTGGCTCATATTTTATTTGAAACAAGAAGGCTTATTCATCACAACTCATGATTTTAATTATATGTTTCATGCAACCTGACTGTATTATTTTCTCCCTCCTTACCATTTCTGTACTTCTCAAACTGATACATTTCCAATATGGCATCACTGGTCAGCAACTTAGTAATGTTTCAATGTGGGACAGTTAAATAGTAGTGTGATTTACTATCACTGTTGAAAAAGAATGATTATACTTCTCAAAATGTTACCATACATTAAAGTTACAAAAGGAGAGACTGAAGGGAATGCATATGCTGAAATCTCAGATAAATTGTGAAATGAAATTTGAAATCAACTAAATATAAAAAGAGAATGACCCATGTATTTTAATTATTCTATTTCCATTGAATGAGCATATCATTTCCCGTGAATCATCCTCAGGATTGACAAATTATTAGTGTGAAGGACATTAAGCATACATTCACTTCACCAGAATTTAGAATATCCTTATGGACATACAATATCCAAGTGGAACTTTTAAAATGGCACTATATAAATAAACAAGGCACTGCCTAAATTACTAAACATTGATTGAAATATTCTGCTTTGTTGCTAGTAAATATTTGATAGGAAAATTAAGCAGAACTACTTAATGACAGAAAATTGGTGGGTTTATGCTACTTTAGTCATTTATGCTATAATAGTTCTAAGCTGAGCTCTTGATTTCTCCTGTCATGGCTGGAATCTTCATTTGAGCAAGTTATTAAAC
This sequence comes from Galeopterus variegatus, assembly GCF_000696425.1. Lineage (NCBI taxonomy): Eukaryota > Metazoa > Chordata > Mammalia > Dermoptera > Cynocephalidae > Galeopterus > Galeopterus variegatus. Next base: position 543,079 of record NW_007726145.1, read on the forward strand.
CTCTCTAGGCTTCAGTTTTCTGCATGGTAAAATGGACATAATAGTCCTATCTAATTTATAGATTTTCATAGAGTTAAATGACTTAATCCATTGTGCCTGGTGCAAAGTAAGCATTCAATAAATGATCACTGTTACCATTTTTCTTTTTTTTTTGGCGGCTGGCTGGTATAGGGAACCAAACCCTTGACCTTGGTGTTACAAGGCTATGCTCTAACCAAATGAGATAACCAGACGGCCCCAATCCCCAATCATTTTTGTCATTAATAAACATACCTGTCTGCCATTGTTGGTGAGTTCTATCTCCAGAGATCATCCAGCCACCCTATCTCTGCTGACAGACCCAGTAAAATTCAGATTCTGGAAAGCAATGTTTAAAGTTTTCCACACCTGGGCTTTCCTGCTCATTTCAGATTTAGTTAGATAAGCACTGTACAGGGATTGAAAAGGCCTTCTGTTTTAAATGGAAAGTTGTTCACACCGAAAATTTTTTGAATCATAATAATGAAAGGTAAAAGTCTACAAGCATCTAGAAAGAACACACACACACACACACACACACACACACACACACACACACACACCCTACTACCTAAAGAGGAATAATAATTATGCTAGATTCAAATAGTCCTGGACTCCATTACTTACTTACACATGGAGCTTAGTGTAAAAAATTCATGCAAAGGTTGTCCTATCACATAAATTTCATTTCTCGATATATGAAATATTTGTATTCTATTCCCAGACTATTAATTCTCTCCTATTTCTCAAGGCAATTGCTAAAGTAATATACCTTATAATTGGGCCCATCAAAATTGACTTGGATTCATTCTATCAGAACCTTGATTACTACTGATAAATTAAGTCTTGCTAATTGGTTAATGGCTGCCAAATTGTTCACTTGTTATGTTTTCCTGGCAACACATCTTATTTTACTAAAGGCCTTTAGAACACAATCAGAGCCATTACCTCTGAGCCATAATTTCCACATTTATAAAAGCATAAACATAAGTTCTGCCCTCTTATATCATAGGATTGTTAAAGATTAAGTGAAGTGTTTATAAGACTATAAAAACTATAAAGTTCTATGCAAATATAATGGTTATTCATTCATTCACTAACTCACTAACTCAGTCAACAAGTATTCACTGTGTGAGTAAAATGTGCCAGGTATTATGCTAGAGCCTTGTTATATCAGTAAAGAAAGATCCCTGCCCTTGCAGAGGTTCTAGTCTGGCAGGGAGAGACCCACAAACAATATACAGAATAAGTATACTGTATAGTCCATTAGAAAGTGGTAAGTGCTACAGGATTAAAAAAAGTAAAACAGAGTTAAAGGGATTAGGACTTTGGTTGGGGTGTTTGCAATTTTAAATGCAGTGGTAGGAACGGTAGAGTGGGACTCATTGAAAAGGTTATATGTGAACAAAAATGTGAAGGACTAGAAGAAGCGAGCCATGTGGACATTTGGGGGAAGAATATTCTAGGTAGAGGGAACAACCAGAATAAAGGCTAAGAAAAGAACATGTATGGCAATTCCCAAACAATAAAACACAAGGAGGCCAGTGTGATTAACATAGAATGAGCAAGGAGAGCAATAGCATTGTCAACGAGGTGATGTGAGGGGTTAAGAATAAGGAGGAGTTAAATCAGGCAGGGCCTTGTAGGTTACTTTGATGACTTTCAATTTCATTCTCAATGAAATGGGGAGCCACTGAAAGTCCCTGAGCAGATGAGTGGCCTGACCTGACTATGTTGAAAGTATACTATAGAGGGCAAAGAAGAGCAGCAGAGAAATCAGTTAGGAGCTAATGCAGGCATCCATGTGAGAGATAGTGGTAGGAACGAAACTAGTAAAAAGTGTTAAGATTATGGATATAATTTTGAAGATAGTGTCAATAGGCCCTTCTGACTGATTGGATATGAGGGATGAGAGAAAAAGAGGAGTGCATAATGACTCTAAAGTTTTCGGCCTAGCAACAGGAAGGATGGAGTTACCATTTACTGAGTGGTGGAAAGTTGAGGATATAGAAATGAGGGGGTGAAGAAGATCATGTGTTCAGTTTGGGGGATGAATTGTCTGTTAGACACCCAGGTGAAGATGTTAAGTTGGCATATGTATATACGAGTCTTGAATGTGGGAGAGATGTCTGAGCTAGAGATATAAATGTAAGCATTATTGGCATGTAGATGTCATGTAAAGCTGTAAGAGTGGATGGGATGACCCAGCTAAACTGAGCCCTGGGTAAGTACAACATTAAGTTGTTGGGGAAAAGAGGAAGAACTAGTAAAGGAGAAATGAGTAGCTAGGAGGTGAATCATGAAAATGTAGCAAGGAGAAGGACGTGATTGACTGTCAGATACTGCAGATACGTGAGATCAGATGAGAGCTGAAAATTGAAGATTTTGACTATAGCAGTTTGGGTGGAGTAGTGAGAGGTAAAGTCTGGTTGGGGTGTGTTTAAGAGAGAATGAGAAACGTGCAATATGAGAACAAATGTAGACAACTTTGTCAGGGAGCTTTGCTACTAAGAGGAGCAGAAAATTGGCACTGTAAGTGGAAATGAATGTGGGGTCAAGAGAGGATTTTAAAATATATTTTCAGGAAGGGATTAACAAAAGCATAATAAGGTAATAATAAAAGCATGCTGATGGGAATTATCCATTAGGGAGGGAAAATCTGACTACACAGAATAGAGAAGATTAATTGCTGAAGCAGATTTCCTGTGTAGGTGAGAGTAGATGAGATCTACTGCACAAGTAGGGGGACTGACCTCAGATAAAAATGTGGATAGTTCAACCATGGTAACATTTGGAACAGCAGAATGTTAATAATTCAGATGTAAGATTCTGACCTTTGGAATTCAAGTTCCTTAGAAGAATGTGCAGGAAATGTTTTGGAGCACAGGGCCTTGCAGCACCTCTCAGATCTTACCACTTAGAAAAAACAGGCCAGTTCTTCCACTAACTAGTTGGGTTACTCTGGATCTTTGCATTTTACTTGCTGAGCCCCAGCTTCATCTGGAAAATGAAGATATGGGTCTCTGACGTATGTTTCATCTAATAGCTGAAAAACACTTTCTATCTTCCCTGGAACCTTTTTTGTCATATGTTGATTTGGTGGATGGCCTTGGGCAAGCCATATCTAAACTGACTTACTTGTTGGAAGGAAGCCTACATTATGAACAGAAAGACAGAGACAGACAGACAGACACACACACACACAAACACATACACACACATGCACACACCCTTTCCTTTAGTCATCTCTTATGTAAAAAAGAGAGAGAGAGAGAGAGAGAGAGAGAGAGAGCTCTCTTCCCCCTTCGCTACCTCATAGCAATATGAGGTAGATACTTGGAAAGAATTTTAAGAGATGCAAGAAATGCATTCAGAGATACTGTTTTGTACTTTTAAAAACTGGAAACAGTTAATTATATGAAAAAATTTCAGGCCATCTGGTCTTTTGTCCCTGCACACAGTTTTTACCTTAATTCAGGTTTGCTACTTTTTTATAGTAGTTTTTGGTCATTTTTATTTTCCTCATGAAATTGGCCTACTTACATTCACGCTTAATTGCTGTCCTAAGGAATTTATTCCAAATTCTATTATCCTTTGCATGAAATTGTTCAGCTTTTGTTCGTTTCTACCAAGATTTCTAATTTTAGATGTAATCCCAGGGACACTGAGCACCCTCAACTCTCTGCCCAGTGTAGCTCCAAGCTACTTTTATAATCCTTTCCATAATTTCAGATTCTCCAATAAGGGTTCTTGAGGTAACCACTTTTCTCTTGAAAACAAATTTGTTGGTCCAAATTCTCACCCTAAATCTAAGGGGAAAAATTGTTAGGATGTGATCTTGTCTGTTTTCTTTTAGCCTTTCCTTTGAACCCAAGCTTAATATGTTAACATCAAAAGTGCTATCGCTTTTCTGGAACTGGAATTGTTTTGCTTCAAATATAATATGGAAGACAAGGGGAAAGTAGAGGAAATCTTAGTTAACTGTAGGCAGAGCAGAGACAGATGCTGAATGCACTTGAAGGGCTTCTCAGATCTATTGCTGGGTCCTTCTCAAAGTAAACACTGCTGACCTTGAGATTTCTCACCATTATTCTTCTCTCAGAGATTTCAAGTGGTGCCATTAAAACCTGACCACTGTGCTTATTGTTGTCCTTGTTATTGTGATGGCAGTGGGATTCAGTGTCCTCCTGTCCGAAGGCAGACCCCCTGAAGTATAAAAAAAATTTGAGGCAAGTCCAGTACCCTGACAAAATGAAGTGGGAGAATTGACACTGGTTGAAAGGAATTTTACGTGTATTTAGTTTTGGGAGGAGATATAAAGTCATGTTTATTTCCTGATCTTTGGAAACCAGTGCTGATTTGGTTAGTTTCTAAAAGAAACTTTATATCCTAAACCAGAACAGAAAAATACATAGATCGTTCTAATTCTGAAATTCTATTATCTTATTAAAAATAGTTATATCCATGTACTTACAGTCTAATTTCTAAAATACTACTAATACAATAAGATGTTAGCCTAGCCATTTATTTACTAATCAAGTAATTAATTCATATTCAAAATATGCTTACTCATATTGAGTAAGCATTCACATTCAAAAATACTTACTCATATTGAATACTATGCAACTGTTACATTGAAATGAGTGAGGAAGATCTGCATGAATTAACTTGAGAAAATGTTCATAGTATTTTGGTTGGTGAAAAAAGCAATTTATACAACACAAAAATAGTACAATCCTATTTTTTTAGAAAAGGATGTAAAAGATTATTTCAAAAAGTTCATGGAAAGATTCCTATTATCTTTTAATTCCATTTTCCATGAACTTTCCATGTACCCTTGTATGTGTGTATGCATATGTATACATTTATGTGTGGATAAGAATAGACAAAATGCTCTAAAGATACTGAATTATTAAAAATGGCCATGTCTTGGGACTAGGACTGGAGTTAGGATAGGGGAAATAAACACATTTCCAGACAATAATCCCTAAACAAATTGGGTAAGATTGTAGTTGACCATTATTTTGCCATTTTTAAAATATATTGTACATTTTCTATAATATACATATGCTACCTTTGTAATTAGTAAATTAATAAGCTAAACCAAACATAAGTATTTACTAAGAAACTATTTTGATCTTAGACACCAAATTTACAGGAGAAAGAAGGTACAGGATATAAAAATGATTAGGTGTAGCACTACCATGAAGAAATATACTGGCGATGTGGGGGAAGTATAAATCCAAGCTTCTAAAGCAGGGATTGGAAGCTGGAAGTCTCAATATTTTAATGAACTCAGGGCAAATTCAGAGACAACAGCATCTTTCTGCGGGGAAAGTGCACATACTTTTTATACAATCAGTTCTTATATCAATAAGATGTAAAAGCTGAGGACAATTATGTTAAATTATAAATCTGTGAAAGTTTTCTAAGGAAAACTAGAATACTGTTTTAGTCTGTTTTGTGTTGCTATGACAGAAATACCTGAGACTGGGTAATTTATAAGGAAGAGAGGTTTATTTGGCTTACGATTCTGGGACAGCTGCATCTGGCGTGGGCCTCAGGCTGCTTCTATTCATGGAGCTGTGAGCAGGCAACAGCATTTTTCTGCAGGGAAAGTGCACAAACTTTTTATACAATGAGTTCTTGTATCAATAAAATGTAAAAGCTGAGGACAATTATGTTAAATTATAAATCTGTGAAAGTTTTCTAAGGAAAACTAGAATACTTATAAATTAAGTATACATTATTCTATTGATCTGTTTTGACGTAGATTTACATCTTAAGCTGGTCTCTTTGGATAAACGTCAGGGTCCAGGAGACCGAAATTGTATGTAAAATACTGTTTTAAATGATGAGAAGTAAACCAGCTTTCATCGCATTCGCAAAGATATTCCTAAAACAGTGCTTGTCACCATGTGGACTATTAACCACATGCAACTGAATCTGTTATAATTACCAATTTTCTCCAACTGAATAAAAATATGTAGAAATAAGACCTGGGAATATGCATTTAGAACAAGATGAAAAATCACTGATCCACAAGTACTAAGGGCTGCATTTTCTTTAGGCCAGCGTTTGAATGTTAAATTGTTTTAGTCAGGTCTTGAACCAAAGTTGGAAAGGAAATAATGAAAAAATTAGATCCCTGGTGAACACTATTTTAACATGGGTCAAATACTTCTCCCAAAGCTTCTACCACAGCCAATTGATAAAATGAGTGAGAACCAGGCTCCTTTTGGAAATGAACCTATAGAAACACCCTTGAGAAATAAATTTAGTAGCTACAGAGTCCAAATAGCTTAGGGATTCTACATGCTGTAAACTTGGAAAATAATGGCTAATCTCACCTTTTCAGTAGGAATGCTTACCACAGGAACATGCTCCATTATTCCACCCATCTGTGACATTATTATTTTTATTGATTTATTTTTTTAAAAAGATGACCGGTAAGAGGATCTTAACCCTTGACTTGGTGTTGTCAGCACCACGCTCAGCCAGTGAGCAAACCGGCCATCCCTATGTGGGATCCGAACCCGGGGCCTTGGTGTTATCAGCACCACACTCTCCCGAGTGAGCCACGGGCCGGCCCTGTGATATTATTTTAATCTACAATTTTGAGGAATGTACAGAACCCTGAACCAGGCCAAGAACTAGACTGTCAATGCATTTCCTCCTTTTTCCTCCCTTTTGCAAGGAGAGATATGCTTGAGACCTTGAACATGAAACAAAAATATATTATGGACATATGTACTTCCATTGCACTAGTAACTCCCATATTAAGGGTCCCTGCTCCTGAAGATACTTGACTGAATAAGGGGGATGCTTTAAGATAAAAAAGAAAAAAGAACAACAACTTCAAGTTGCAGGAAATGATTCTGTTTTTGAGCTACATTTTATAGCAGTAAAATATATCTTTGAATGGTATATTTTGAATACTATAAAGATAGCATAGTATGATTCAAATGGATAAGGTAGGTCAAGATTTTAAGTCTAACTCCTTGCCTCAAGCAAGAATTACTCTTTCAGTAGATGACATACCTAACCTTGTCTTGCAATCCTTGAGGGAATATTTGAGTGGTCTGTATCTTAACTCAGCAATGTCCAAATTCTTATAACAAGAAGCTCAACTCCTGGCAATGCAGAATCTTCCCTTCATTTTTTTGATATGCGTAGGTGTCATGCCATGGTGTCACAGTGCTGAGGTGAGGAAGATGTTATGCTTGGTCATGGTAGCTCCATTAGTATCTCCCATGGATGTACTGTTTCCTTAGTGTCCTACAGTTGGCTAGGAGATGTGTATAGTGACCCAACTTGTTAAACAGCTGATATTTTTGAGAGATGTTCAAGTCCGTTTGCCTTTATATTAAACACACTTCTGTTTACTTCTTTGTTGCTTTACTTGGAATTGTAACTGTTTAGATGGAGCTATTTCTATCTATTCTTCTTCTTTCATTTTAGATCTACATATTCATTTGGCAAAAACAAGAAGTTGTTACCAGGTGCTGGGAAATGGAAGATGCACATAGTCTTGCTGGAGGTTATGGGCAAGGAGGAGATGCTAATGTGCTTTTCAGTCTAGTCTTGCAAGTCCATTTCATTTAAAATTTTCTCCCTTTTTGGATCTTTAAGCTGCTGTGTCAAACATAAAAGCAACCCTGTCTACTTAGCATTTTGTAAGTGAGTTTGAGTATTAGCATAACATTTTTCTAAATCTGCTCCCATCCTTTTTTGGCTGATATTTTAAGATATTTTAATTCTAAATCTGGGAGAGAGGAATACAGCTAAATATCACCCAAGGTGAAACAATGTGCCAAGATTTAAGTAGACAAATTTACAGCAGAAGTCATTTAGTATAAGAGATGGGTAAATTAACTTTCCCTCTCCACTTTCCCAGTTTTTGTTAGTTATAATGTTAATATTATAATCTCAAAACTAACGAACTTGCATTGTATTCTATAACCACATTTAGTATGTGATGCGCTAAATATATGTAATAAATACATATTGTGTTTTATACAAAATAACATTTTTCTTTAGATGTGCCATTTTTAAGTACTACTGCATTTTCAAATATTATTTTTGCGTGTTAGGACCTTTCTGGAGAGAAACAAATCTGTACTTTTCCAATGAAAGTCAGTAGAAAAATAGAATTTGATGCACATAAATTCACTTTACAGGCAACTCTTTAATGTTATCATACTTTTAAAGAAAATACTAATTCCATTTGGTAAGCACATTACCTGGATACCAAATGACCCTATATTTATGTTTGTAATTTTCTCTTAACATTTTGATTATATATTTCTAATGGAAGAGTCAGAAAATGAATAACACTGTTTTGTAGTCCTCCTAATTGACTATCACTTTTTTACTATAAATATAGCTAGAAAAAATCTGTAAAAGCATATGAACCCAAGCAAAATAAGTTCCTGACTGGAAAAATGGACATCTGAGCATTCAAACTCAATGGGCTTAAAATTGGCTGATTGGGATACAAAATGTAATGTCAGTTGAGTCATTACTTCATTAAGCTGCAATGCCATCCTCTAATAATGCTCATTAATGTTGGAATGGACCTTTTAAATTACAAAGTGTTTTGTCAATATTAACCCATCTTCCTACCACCATGAAACTATAATTGAGTTAGTGCTCCTATTCCCATTTTACAGAGAGAGGGAGGGAGACAGAGAGTGTGGGCATGGCCATACAGAGTGGTTGAATAATTTGGAAGAGAGTAAAAGGTCATTAATGGCATTGAAAGGACTAATGAACAAGGTTAAAAGATCTCCATTGAGTGGTCCTTTCAAGCTCCCATGATATGAGGACACTGGGGAAGCTTTGAAAGTCAGGTTTCTGGGGATGTTTATTCTTTCCATGGATATAGGTGACAAGGATATAGGAACAAAGCTTAAGCCAAGGCAGAGACAGTTTCTTTTGCAAGGCTACTGCATCTCCCTGGAAGAATGCCACATGGCAATAATATTATCTCACACTTGCATAAGTTTAGAGCGTATACATATTATGCATTTTTTATTATTACATGGTGATTTTATACATTTTATATTATTTCATCCCCACAATGGAAAAGCACTTGAATACCTCCTAACTATGGTCAGAAAGCTCAGTTACGAAACACTGCTTATATATACAAAATAATTTAGAGAGAAACAAAGACTGTTGAACTCAGGGGTGTTGAAAACAATCTGTCAATTATTGGACTCTAATCAGCTTTGTAATGCAGTATAATCATACTAAATTAAAGTGATTTGTGAGTGTAGATATAACCTGAGAAGCATTCTCCTGCACATAGGTGGCATCTCTCCTCCTGCAGAACAATCACAAGGGACCAAATAGAGTGCACCTGGTACTATTCAATACTGATACTGAATTTCCTTGTGAGGAATTAATTTCCTGGTGTGTGGATTTTGTTCATTTTGCTAGATAGTTTATATTTCTTGCTGGACATTGAATCTATCTATTATTTCAGCCAAATTTACCACAACCATGATTGCATCTTGAGACAGGTAGATTTTCCCAGCTAATCCTTTAGAAAAGAATTTTAGTGTGTAATAGAGTTTAGCATGTGAATGACACATACCCAAGGAAGGATACATGTGAAAGAGAGACCTTGGTAGAGGGTTGAAAGAGAAAGTAGGGCACTAATTTGTTTTGTTATTACAATGGCAGGCAAGAACTGAGCAACTCTTGTTTTCTTTTTTTGTTTGTTTTCTTATTTTATTTTTGTAAAGTGTAGCAGTTTAGAGCCTTTTAAATTTTGATTAAAGAGTAAATACTGCTGAAGAGAAAGGAATATTTTGTCTTGAAGTTTGAAATTCTTCTCTTAAAAATATGCAAAATAATAATTCATTTAGATGGTTATGTTGAGGTCAGGCTTTAGTCATGTCCAACCATCTGAATTCCTTGGGTTTGAAAAATCAGATTGGAATACATATAGAGAAAAGTACTCAGCATTTGACTCCAGGCCAGAAAACAAATTAATTTCTCTCTCTGTCTCTCTGTCTCTCTATCTCTCTGTCTCTCCCCCTCTCTCTGTCCTCTTCGTATACACACACACACACACCTACCTATGTTCCTAGGTGAATTATTTTATTAGAGTGAGGTGTTCCTTATCAGAGTGATCAGCATGTGCCAGCCCAACAATGTCCACATTGCAACATTTTCATTCAGACCAGATTATATTTGGAGGTCAAATCCAGCAAGGGCACTCATCTTTGACTCCCTTCAAAGAATCTACTTTGTGCCATTGCTTTGTAATCTGCTTCACATCACCTAGCTATAAGAATAGTTAAAAGGAAGACACACCAGCTGGAATAGGACTAGCTGGCTGGAAGACATGAAGACCTCTTCTTTTCTTATAACAGCCATAAGAGCCAGGGTATGCTTTTACTGCCCAAGGAAGAGACCAGGGTTTGGTGGGTGTTTTGGTCAGGGATAAACCCATGAAGATGTCCCTGACTATCTCTACACTTTGTCAAAATGGCCCCACCTTCTCTTTGGTAAGAAACAATATAAATAATAGCAAAAACTTATATAGCTTTTACTAAAGGCCAGATGCTATTTAAAGCACATCATACACATTTGCTCATTGAAAGTTTACATGTCTTTGAGGTAGATGCCTTTACATATCTGTATTTTGAAGGTAAAGAAACCTCGACTTAGGTTAAGTGACTTTATTACCATTAAGATTGGCCCCACACTACAATGTGTATCCTCAGCGAGTTGTGCTGCATGCTAGGGCTTTTCAAGCCTGTGCAAGGTCACCACTTCTAGCCATCTCAACTTGTCATCTCAGCAAAAGAAAGAAGAGAAGGAGGGAGGAAGGGAGAGAGAGGCAGGACCTGAGGGCTTGCCACAATATCTGTTTCCATGTACTCCAGGCTTCCTAGGACAGCTTCCAGGAGTAAACATAGCTTAGTGCTTGATTTATACAATCAAGTGGGAAAAAGAGTCAAAATAGATAACAAAAGACAGAACCAAAAAGAAAAAGAGAAATGACCCCTCCAGCTTAGTAGACTCAAAGACATTGCAAAAGGATAAATGGCAAGGCCAAGTAACCATAGCCATGTGCATTTGCAGACCCATAGTCATAGCTTCTAGCACATCCTCATGGCACTATCACAAATAACTACTTAGAAGTCAAGAACCTAGTGTACCTCAGAACCTAGTGTACCCCATCATAGATAGATGGGGTCTTAATTCAGAAGAAATCTTTCTGACATGGACAATTCACTATCGTAGCCACTTGACAACTTGCCTCCTGGTAATGTCAGTAAGTCTGGCAATACAGTCCCTCCCTATAGCAGCATTCTATTCTGTAATTGTCTGGCACTGCTATTAGCATCACAGGTAATTCATCCTTTCCTATCTACACATGCTGCACACTCAGTTTTTATATAAAAAATAATCTTTCATTGAACTCACAAGTCAGTTGCTGAGCCCCTACTGCATGTCCAGTGCTTTGGTAAGTGCTAAGTTCAGAGGTTTCACTCAATGACACGGGCCTGTTGAAATCTATGGTGCTAGTTTTCAGTCCCCAGCTAAAACTGATCAGAAAGTTTGTCTACATTGGAAAAACTGCTATTTGAGTTCAAAGTCATAATGGTAAGCTTCCAATGCCTCTGAATGTAAGCTTTTGTTTTTCTGTGTTCAGTTTGCTCAAGTTGATTATGACTGCTGGAAGTAAGTTGCTTCAGTCCAAATAGAATGTTTCAGAGCATTAAGGTTGTATTTTCACAGCACATTATCAACTTCCAAAAGGATCCTATAGACAAATGCTGCAGTGATGCCATTACTCAGTACCTTTTTTGTGTATAGTTCCAGAGTGCTCTGAACTTTCATTATAAGATGTTCACATGGAGAATTCTACAGCACAGCACATGCCATGGCTTGGAGAAGGGAAATGATTTAAAGGGCTTTTGTGAAGCTCTTTCTTCCAGTAACCTGAAAAATCCTGGTCTGTTACACTTGGATCTCGGTATTACAAAAACCAAGATCTGGTTTGGTCTGTGGGTATTATTTGTGACTTTGGCTTCTACTGGGGTGAGAATAGAGGTGACGCCATGATACAAGGACAACAACAACAAAATTAAACTAAAACAAAATAAACAAAAACAATCCATTTAATACAGTATTCACATTTAAAAAATAAGGAATTACTGAGTTATCAAAATTATACTGGCAGAGTTATAAGTGTTGGTTACCTAATAATTTGTCTTCAACAAAATCATAAAAAATAAACAAATATATATACACACACACGCACACACATGTATTAACTTTGTTTTAAAAGTGACAAGCACATAGATTTGAGACGGTTATTTCCAGTCTGTTGAGAAGTGATTCAGTGGTTATAATGAAAATTGTCAGTATATTGTTCCTGCTTTATTCAAGGTGAAAATATTACTTTAATCACTTTCAAGAAAATGTGATCTTTTCTGTACTCCTGCTCATTTAATGTGACTGAGAAATATAGTTTGCACTAAATTTTGCATAATCAACATGGCAACTTCATAGAAAACTAAGTATTATGATCTCAAGCCCCTCTTAATTCATAATTCCTTTGGAATTACCTATTATATCAATATAAATGACAAAGAACTTTGGGGTCAGTGTTCTTGATGAAGAGTATTTGTTGTTTTTCTGATGAGGATTTACTGATATGATTAAACAAGAAGAGGCAAAGGCATTTCACATAGATGGCAGCTCTAACAAATATATTTGTAAATATGATCTTGGCCAACAGTGGGTTCCTTTTAATGGAAGAATTAATAGCAGTCAATCAAGCTTGATGAGTAATCAGAAATTCTACTCTCATGAGTAGTCTGAAGTTTATTGTCATGTCAGATACTCTGCTTGCCCATTTTGGGGATACAGTCAAGCTGGGCCCAAACTAGTCATATGGTAAATATTCAAGGCTCAATATGAGAGTGTCAGTAGCCACCACTTAAGAACAGAAATTAAAGACAATTATTCTCAGTGATAAAGCAGCAAGAATTATGTTGGGAGTTCTCAGTTTGTTTCTCAAGGACATTGACCATCATTAACAGAAGTAGGGTAAAGATAGCAACTTGGTATCAGAAGTTGAAGTTAGGGAAAGAATTGAAATATCTGAACATCTGAAATTATATATGCATGTGTGTATATATACATATTTATTTATTTATTTCCTGGGCTATACATTAGAATCACCAGACTCCACACCAAGCCATTTAAATCTGAATTTCTGAAGGGAGGAGTGAGAAGGGAGTCAAAGCCAGGCATTGGTATTTTTGTAAGTTCTTCTGTATATATTTTAATGGTGAGCCAGGGTTGAGAAACTAATATAGAGCAGTGCTTACCAAACTTTAACGTGTTTATGAATCACCTGGGAATCTTATTAAATTGCATATTCTGATTCACTAGGTCTGAGGTGAGCCAGAGATTCTACAATTTCTAACAAGTGCTTGGGTGATGATGATGGTGTCAATCCACAGACCACACTTTGAGTTGCAAAGTTTAGAGGATATTATCCACCAATGGGAGGTCATGTGAAAGGACAGGTGAAGAAGGAAGAAGGGATATATCATGTGTGTGAGAAACAGGGGAAGGATGCTGAATGAATCCAGGGGCCCTATATTGTGTTCATCTTCATGTGAATCAAAGACAGGAGAAGGACTATATGACTTTGTTGAATTTTAGCTTTAGCTCAAAATGTTAGCACATGCAAAGAGGCTATTAAATTCTTGAGCAGCTGTTTCAAACTGCTGTGTATTAGACAGTCCTCTTTAGTCAGAGCTCTGCAGGATTCCTTCCTGAAAAAAAAAATATTCGAGCTTTTATTATCACAAAAATAGCAAACAATCGCCACCAGAACACATGAGCAGCTGGTTTTCTCAATGGTCAGAAACACATCTATTTTAAAGTCACTGACCAGTAATTTTTAATGGTTCCTTAAACTTGCCATAAAAATGAAGGAAAAAAGACATATTCTGCAAAAAGAAAAAAGAAAACCCATTTTTAACAAGTTATCCAAATTTAATACAAAACATACCTCTGAAAAGTGACAGTCCCTGGAAGTCATCCCCCTTGCTCTGCAACTTTAGGTGAATTACTTAAACTACTCTCTGGAGAAAAAAAAAAAAGGGGGGGGGAGAGAAAAGATATTTTTGGTGTTAGGTCATAAATGTGCAAAATTATTAATATTTTATAGAAACTCTATAGTCCTTGTCTCTGAGGGCAGAACTCAAACCTGCATTATTGGCTAGACATATTCTATCCTTTCTTTACTGTATGTAGTTATATTCTGAGAAACATGATTTGACAGTGTCTTTTTGAGCTATGTGCCTACTTGGCTCAGAAATATAGTCCATCGAACACGGAGCCATGGTTTCATGTACCCCACATTGCTGATACCTAACCATGTTCTGAAGTTCTACTTGCTGGTTCAGGAGCTGTCAGCATGCATTTGATCAGTTTGACCAAAGAAAGGAAAGAAGGTTTCTGAGAGTAAAATTTTCTTATTTCACAATTTCACCTGACCATAAACCTCTTTTCCAGCAAGTAAACAGTCAGAAGCTACCACCCCTATCTATTGGGATATATTATTTATATTCCTCTTTTGAACATCTATCAGATGTAAATGAGATAATGTTTATGAATCGCCTAGATCAATATCTAGCACATAGTAGGTAAAAAATATTAGACCCTATTCATTTACCCTTGAGATCAAAGCCCAGCCCTCCTTCTTCTATTAGTGTGATTTTTGGAAAATTACACATTTTAGCCTAAGTTTTCTTACCTTTAGAATAAGAACATACTTACACTTTGCAGAGTTTTTGTAAAACGGAGATTAAAAAAATAAGTTGGGCTTAAGTGCAAAATATAGTACCTAACTCATAGTAGGAATTTAATAAATTGCAATAATCAATGTCATTTCAAGTTAATAAAACTAGAATTTAGAGAATTTCATTCTATTTGGGCTTTATATTGCAGATATGATCACAATGCATGTGATTTTTCAAGTGATTTATGTACAACTGTCACTTTCATAAAATATGTACACCTACTGTACCTCTGGCTAAAGGTTCCAGCTGTTATTTGCAATGTGATGCTTTTTGCAGTTCTGCCTTTTTCATTTGTATTTTTTTTTTTTTTTTTTATCCCTTAGCCAGAAAGCGGCAGAACTGGAAAGACCATTTGAGCACGAAACAATTAGAATAGAGTGGTCCTTCTTTTGAGCAATTAATTTCGTATGCATATATTGGTGTATCCATAAAACCTTTTTTTGTTCAGAGAGTTTATAGATGACCCATTTTTGTTCACACTAGGGCAGCTGCTTATTGTATCTTTCTGACATCCGATATATGTATATACTTCTTCCAGCCCAGGCGAAATCTGTAACCATGAGTATTATTTTAATACTGAAATTGACTAAGCACGTTAATGACAGCAATAATCTTCCTTGCCAATTCAGTTTCAGAACAAGGTATGGTATAGTGGTTGAAAAGGTAGGCTCTGAAGACAGACTGTCTGGGTAAAGAATTCCAGTAATCCAGAAGTCATCAAATTTCTAATTTCCACTGTTCCCTCAAATGTAAACTGGTCATAATAATAGTAGTTACCACATAGTATGTTGTGAGGATTAAATGAATTATTATGTGTATAGTGCTAAACATATGGTAAGTATTCAATACATTTTAGTTATCATGATGACAGTGATGACAATAATCAAACAATTGAAGTGGCTCAAGAGAAGCCAAAGGTTTTCTTCAGCACATTGAGCTTTTATGGTTCTATAGAAGGCAATCATGACTTCTGCTCTTTAAATATTTTTGGTTTGATATTTGATGCTTTTATATTAGGGTGATACTCTGTCCTTTAACTCCCCTAAAAGACATAGTAAACTTTTTAATTCAGGGCTCTATTTCCTTGACAATCAGGACAGACCACGCTGGCTAGTGTAGTCCCTGTATAACAGAACATAGAGACAAATTTCAGTAGTTTGTTGCCAATGGGAATTGCTGTGTGGTTCATGAGAACATGGTCTGTGTTGGCCTTTTCTCCTTTCATAGCACTCATGGGAATATATAAAATATGAAAGTGGCTCTCTTACCACAGAGTTAACTTTAAAAAAATTTAATTAGCACATTTAAGAAAATGCATTAAATTCTATTTTCACATAGAATTTAATATTCCTCCACCTTGCAAAATGAACTTGAAGGTACACCTTACTACCTATGTGGCAGAAGTTAGGCATCTTCTTGGGTTGTCTGACTGAGAGACTGAGTTATGGGCCTTTTTTTCTTATTTCCACAGGCAACTCTTATCAGTATAATGAAGTTGCTGGACATTTTTAGCAAAATCTAGAAGTTTGCATAGTCTTTGGAATCAGACGTGCCTGCATTTGAATACTCTGTCACTTAACTGAGTAATGTTAGTATAGTCAACCTCTTTAAATCTCAATTTCCTTAGCTTGACACTTGGAAGTAAATGATATAATCCATGTAATGCAATTTAACAGGAGACCTGCTACATAATAAGTATTCAGTAAATGGTTGTTATTGTTTTTGTTATAATCTTCATAAGCTTGGCTTCCTGCATTACTTCTCTATTTCACATACTCTTTAACAAAGCAAACAGAGAAATTCATTGCTTTTCTCTGTTTAATATCATTCACTTCCTTTCTTTTTCTTTTTCTTTTTTTCCTTCTGAGATGGCCAGAGATTACCCTTATCCCCATTCAGTGAAGTATTCTTATATCGCAGTTGTTACAAATAGAGGGAAAACAAACAAACAAACAACAACAACAAAAAAAACCCTGGCCTGGTGCCTGGCATGTACATGTGGTCAGCATTGCAAAATAGCATCTTATTTATTGTTATTACTATTATTATCATGTGTTATTTTTTGATGAGCAAAGTTAGTTTTATTTTCCGAAAATCTAGAAACATCTTGCAACATCCTTAAGAATGACTCTTGCTTTTCTATCAAACAGCTGTATAATATAATATAGATTAGAGATTGGATGCAAACTACAATGGAGCTTCACCTCACTGACTTTAAACCTGAAGAAACAGGGATCTTGTCATTATGTAGAAGACCTAGAACATTAGTTACCCTAGGACAACAGGCCATCTATTGTTTCCCTCATTTGTTCTTCAAGGAAGACCACACTTACTCCTCCTTGTAGGAGCCCAAAGCACTGTGGCGACTAGGTGAGAGCAAAGGAAAATATGTTCTGCAGTACTGGCCCAGGGAGACTCAGAAAAATTTTTTAAAATACCTTTAGCTCATTCACTTTCATGCTGAAAGTGTCAGCAGCTGAACATCAGCTGAGTAAAATTGAACGGGACCTAATATTAGCCTTTCAGGAGTTTGAAGAGAACATGCTCCTTACCACTTGAATGTCTTTCTAATCTACATAAAAAAGGATGTCCTAATCATGATTAAATAACACAAGTATTTAAATACAATTCTGCCATGCTTTTTACATTGATTTTAATTTTGCTTTTGGTTTATTCAATTAATAAAGTATGATAGTGAATTAGACGACTTATCTGTATAGCTCACATGTGCTCACTGTCAGGCTCTTCCACCAGGTGCCATCTTGCCTGAAGCATCTCTACTGCCTTCAGAGGAGCTGTTAAAGAGGTAAAGATCTCTTAAAGACTGAGGTAAGCACCTCTCAAAAGGCTTGGTGCCTTTGCCTTTAGTTTAAACAGTAGCTAGCTGCATCTGCAGGACCTTGACCCTCCTGAAAGCTGTCAATGCTGGCCTGAAAACCCCTGCCTAACTCCACACAATAGGAGGTATAAAATAGGACAGAAAGCAAGTAGCCACAGTTTTAGTTTCAGACCTTATCTCAGGTCTTCCCTTACCAGATCTCTGGACACTGATTCTTAATTTGTCCTGTTATAATTTCCTGCTTTCAATCCCTTGTTTTTATTGACTTCTAGTACCTTTCACATGACAGAGGTGGCCCTGCACCAAGGAAAGTGGTCTATGCCTCAGGATATCACAGTTTCATTGTGTGGTTGTTTTATAAAACCCAATGAAATCAGCCATACAATAGGCCTTGCTTCAAGCAGAGGCAAAAAGTCTAGCCCTTCTTGGAAGTTCACATATGATTCTCCTCTTTTTCTTAGAAATTCACATGTCTCTTCTCACTCTCCTAGTCATTAATTGTTCAGAGGCAGGAAGAATTCATATTTTGTCTAGAAAAGTCTTCGTACTTAGAAGACGTGGGGGTACCTCTGTTAATCTGGGTGGACCTCTAATATCCTATCCATTGGGAAAACTGTAGTCTATGAGACTGATTCTGATAAACTTAGCAACAGGTCTCTACCCCCCTGCATCTTTCAGGCCTATCTTTATAACTGCAGCCCCAAAGGAATGCCTACAAGGATCCATCTTTTCCCTAGAATGTAGATAGAGAACAGCGAGAAGCAAAAAAATAGTAATGAATAAAAGAGTGTTTACACATTAAATAACCAGTTTGCCAAGATCATAATTCACCTCAATAGTTATTTGCTTGCTAGAACCATTTTACTTAATTCATCTGTCCTCCTGTGCTCTAGAACTTATGTGCCTGTACCTATTATTAAACTCCATCTGCCCCAATTTATCTGGACTAAACCCTAAACCTCTTGACAAATTAGATCTACATATGTTACTTAATTCTTTGAGCTTTGCCTAGTCTGGTTTCCTTATAGCAAAATCTATTCTGCTGCTGTTCACAAAATTTTTAGTTGCCACTCAGTAATATATAAATACTTGTTTGTTTTCTATTTAGTAAAAGTTATAAAAGGAAAATGGAATGATAATCCACCTTGCACTTTCCAAAGACTTAAGGAATTATACTAGCATTATTACTGGTACCAATTAATAATCACTTAAAGATTCTTGAATTTAGTATGAAAATTATCTCATGGCAGTTTTTTAGTTAGTTAGCTCTGCTGACTGTATAAAGTGTCAATGTGCTGATTTGATTTTAAATTTAAGCTTAATGGAGTGCATATTTCCAAGGACATAAAATTACTATGTTGAATTTTAATATTCATTCATTACATATTCTAAACAACTATGTATCCATCATTCCTGGGGCAGGAACCATGCTTTATTTATCTTTGGATCTCCCAGAGCACATAGAAGGCACTCAGTAGATGTGTTAGTTGCATAACCAGTGAAAAACTAATAGGACTAACAAAATGATATTTCCATTTGGCAAACTTACTGTGGCCTATTCAATAAGATACTTAAGTGTACACAGACAAAGATAATGCTCCTCAAAATTAATGTTAGGCTATGAAAATATAGTTCATATTCTATTTTCAAGCAAGCGTGCTTTCTTTCTAATAAAAAAGCAGTTCTAAAAATATAATGGAAGTCAATAAGCAAATATGATTTAATATACACATTTACATTCCAAGACTCTGTTTTTCACAAGTACAATTAATGTATAAAATGAAGTCAAACTGTAAGACATTATAGTGTGCTGATGATGTCACCATGCAAAAAACTTGTTAGCTACTCAATGGGGAGAGTCTTCTATCCTCTCAATAATGCCAATGTTTTTGAAAAAAATGATCAATAGCTGTAGGACACAACCGAAATGGTTATATGTACGACTTATTCTGTAATATGACATATGCTTCAGGAAAATTGTTAAATTAATTTGCTGTATATTTTATTCTTTTTATTTTTTGATTGTACATATCTGTGGGGTATGATGTTGAATATCAATACCTGTGTACAATAAGTATGATGCTCAAATCAGGATAATTATTGTATTTATCATTACATGTTATAATTATTCATTTTAGTTAAAACTCTCTCTTTCCGAGCCAACCCCAACTGACAGCACCAGTGCACACAGCCACCTCACTGGCCCCCGGAAAGTGGCCCTGCCCACCACCCAGCCCCAACTGATGGCACCAACACATGCAGCTGCCTCACCAGCCCCCGGGAAGTGGCTCCACCAACCAGCCCACCTGACCAATGACAGTCACTTCACAGGCAGTAACACTCCTAGCTGCTGCTGCAGACACCAGTGCTGAGTAAGTGGTCCATGACAGCCACTGCTACGGCAACTACTGCTGCAAGGATGGCTTGTTGTCACACCAGCAGCCACTGCCACTTTATAGGCAGCCCACTGACCACTCATTAGCATAGACAGAAAGAGAGTCACCAGTGCAGCCCAGAGAAAGAAGTGAGTGAAGGCAGACCCATGACCCAGTGGCTCAGCCTACAGGAAGAATTATGAGGTAGCATAACTGGGAGTGGGAAGCACATGTGCAGCCCATAAGACTGCCTTCATCTGGGGAGAGACACACATGGAACCCCCTGAGAATACAGAAACCCAAGATACCCAAACAGAGTAAGGAAGAAAATTCCCAATCACCACCAACCCATCCACTGACAGGGGAAGCTAGGTTCCAGGAGGAGCCTTTGCCTGTAAGAAAGAGGAAAGACAAAACACGCCCAGGGTCACCCATTCAAACTGAGGAGCACCAGTATATCCCAGTGCACCCATCAGGGTCTTGGAGAGCTAGCTGGGGTGCCAACAGGCCTGCCCAGGGTCACCCACCACAGCCAAAAGAACTAGAGAGCTTGGCCACATCCTGGATGAATCAACATAGTACCACCAACCTCAGCAAAGAATCTATGTGCCCAAAGGACTAGGCAAAGGAGGCACACATATGCAATTCCAACACTGAATTTGGCCAAAATACCCACACAGAGACTACACTACTGTGTCCACTTGGAACCAATACTAAAACAACCCACAAAATAGTCATTATCAAACAAATCTATAAGAGGAAGTCTCTCTCCTCAAGTCTACTCTAGAGTAATAAAAAATATAGCTGCTCTGACAATGACTATACATCAATGTAGAAATATTAGAAATATGAAAAAATAAGAAAATGACATCACTGAAGGAGTACAATAATTCTCATGTACCAAACCCTATAGAGCAAGAAGTCCTTGAAATGACTGAAAAAGAATTCCAAGCAACAATCTTAAGGAAACTCAATGAGATACAGGAAGACTCAGTCATATGACACAGTGAAATGAGAAAAAGTATCCAGGATCTGAAGACGGAAATGTACAAAGAGATTAATGCCTTAAAAAAGAATGTAAAGAGCTCCTGGGGCTGAAGGACTCATTTAATGGAATAAAAAATGCAACAGAGAGCTTAAAGAGTAGGCTAGAGCCTACAGAAGAAAGAATTTCTGATCTTGAAGATGGTCCTTTTGAAATAACCAAAGTGGACAAAAAAAAAAAAGAAAAAGAAAGACAGAAAGAAAGAAAGAAAGAAAGAAAGAAAGAAAGAAAGAAAGAAAGAAAGAAAGAATTTTAAAACATGAAGAAAACTAAGAGAGTTAGCAGACAAAACTGGAAGTGCACAAACATCCAAATCATGGGTGTTCCAGAAGGGGAGAAGAAAAAAAAAAAAGGCATTGAAAATATATTCAATGAAATAATACCAGAAAACTTCCCAGGTATAGAAAGAGATATGGATCTTCAGATCCATGAGGCTCAGAGATCCCCAAACAGATTCTATCCAAAAAGATCCTCTCCAAGACAAATTGTAATCAAACTGGCATAGTTCAAAGACAGACAGAAAATCCTAAAAACAGCAAGAGAAAAGCATCAAGTCACCTACAAGGGAGCCCCATCAGACTAACAGAAGACTTCTTAACAGAAACTCTAAAGGACAGAAGAGAATGGGATGATATATTCAAAATACTAAAAGAAAAAAAAATGCCAGCCAAGAATTCTATATGGCTATCATTTAGAAATGACCATATTTCCCAGACAAACAAAAACTTCATGAGTTTACCACAACACAACCAGCCCTACAAAAACCCTCATGGGAGTACTGCATCTGGAATCTGAAAAACAATAATCACTACCATGACCACATAAGAAAGAACAAAACCACTAGTTAAAAAAAAAAAAATGCAACAAGAAAGAGAAAGAAACTTTATTTAACCATCTCAAAAAACCAACAAACATGGAAAACAAACAATAAAAGGGGAAGAAAGGAACAAAAATATGTGAAATATTCAAACAAAAATCAATAAAATGCCAGAAGTAAGTCAATACCTTCAGCCACAACCCTAAATGTAAGTGGATTAAATTCCCTTCTCAAAGACACAGACTGATTGGATTAAAAAACTAGATCCAACTATATACTGTCTTCAAGGGACTCACCTCTCCTGTAAAGACACACACAGACAAAGAGTGAAAGGATGGAAAAAGATATACCATGCAAATGGAAATGAAAAACAAGCAGGAGTAGCTATTCTTATGTTGGATAAAATAAATTTTAAACCAAAAACCATAAAAAGAGACAAAGAAGGCCACTATAAAATGACACATTAACATTGTGAAAATCTCCATACTACCCAAAGCAATTGTTGTAGATTGATTCAGTTGTATCCCCCAAATTTCATTTATTAGAAACTTAATTCCCACTGTAATTGTTGAGGGTGGAAAGTCCTATTATGGTAATTGAAAGGTAGAGGCTTGAAGAGGTGGTTAGATTGTAGGACCATGTCTAGTGACTAGATTAAAAATGGTTGTCATGGCATGGTCAGGAGGGCTTTAAACGGAGAGTGCATGAAGGATTATACCTCTCTCTGCTCCACCACTTTCTACAATGTGAGATTCCTGGGTCACTGTAGCCATCATGAAGGCCTTCACAAATATGTTCCCCGGACTTTAGACTTCCCAACTCTGAAGCTGTAAGCAATAAACTTCATTTTCTTTATAAATCACCCAGATCTCTATATTTTGTTACAAGCAACAGAAATGGACTAATATAGCAATCTACGGATTCAACTCAATCCCCATCAAAATATCAATGACATTCTTTACAGAAATAGAAAAAACAATCCTAACATTCATATAGAACAACAAAAGACCCCGAATAGCCAAAACAATCCTGAGTTTAAAAAAAGATAAAGCTGAAAGCATATTACTACCTTCCTTCAATTTATACTACAAAGCTACAGTAACCAAAACAGCATGGTACTGGCATAAAAACAGATGCTAACACCAATGGAACAGAATAGAGAACCCAGAAATCAACCCATGTACCTACAGCCAACTGATCTTCAACAAAGGCACCAAGAACATATATTGTGTTGGGAAAACTGGACATCCATGTGTAGAAGAATGAAACTAGACCTGTACCTCTCACCATACACCAAAATCAGTTCAAAATGAATTAAAGACTTATATATAAGATTCAAAACTATAAAACTCCTATTAGAAAACGTATAGGAAACACTTCAGGAAGTAGGACTGACTGGGAAACGAATTTATGAATAAGACCCCAAAAGCACAGATAACAAAAGAAAAAATAAACAAATGTGATTATATCAAACCAAAAAGCTTCTGCACAGCAAAAGAAACAATTAACGGAGTGAAAAGACAACCTAAGAGTGGGAGAAAATATTTGCAAACTATGCATGTGACAAAGGATTAATATCCAGAATGTACAAGGAACCCAAAAAACTTAACAGTAAAAAAACAACCCAATTAAAAAATGGGCAAAGGAGCCAAATAGGCATTTCTGAAAGAAAGATATATGAATGGCCAACAGACACATGAAAAATGCTCAACATCACCAACCATCAGAGAAATGCAAATCAAAACCACATCGAGGTATCATCTCACCCCAGTTAGACTGTCTGCTATCAAAAAGACAGAGAATAACATATGCTGGTCAGGATAGAGAAAGGGGAACCCTCCTACACTGTTGGTGGGACTGTAAA
The DNA here is from genome assembly GCF_000696425.1 of Galeopterus variegatus. Lineage (NCBI taxonomy): Eukaryota > Metazoa > Chordata > Mammalia > Dermoptera > Cynocephalidae > Galeopterus > Galeopterus variegatus. The sequence goes on from NW_007726145.1 coordinate 566,883, forward strand.
TTGGTGCAGCCATTATGGAAAACGGTATGGAGGTTCCTCAAACAAATACAGATAGAACTGCCATAGGATCCAGCTATTCCACTGCTGAACATATACTCAAAGGAGTGTAAGTCATCATGCTGAAGGGACACCTGCACTCCCACATTTATTGCAGCTCTATTTACAATAGCTGCATGTTGGAACCAATCTAAATGTCCATCAAGAGAAGACTAAATAAGGAAAATGTGGTATATTTACACAATGGAATACCACCCAGCCATAAAAAAGGATGAAATCCTGCCATTCACAGCAACATGGACAAACTTAGAGAAAATTGTGTTAAGTGAAATAAACCAGGCACAGAAAGAGAAATACCACATGTCCTCACTTATAAGTGGGAGCTAAAAAAATAAACAAATAAATATTAAAAAAAAAGGAAAGATACACCTACCTCAATAATATGTTGAACTTTCAAAAGAAGAGAGCAGAAATCAGGTTACCAGAAGTGGGAAAGGGGGAGGAGAATGGAGATAAGAGAGAAATTGGTAAAGGGACAGGAAAATTGAATACAATGTATACTAATTATCCTGGTTTGAACATCACATTTTCCACATAGGTATTAGTATTTGTACTAGTCCGTTTTTGTGTTACTATAACAGAATACCTGAGACTGGGTAACTTATAAAGAACAGAGGTTTATTTGGCTCACGAATCTGAGACAGCTGCATCCGGCGCAGGCCTCAGGCTGCTTCTACTCACAGCAGAAAGTGGCAGCAGCCGGCCGGTACAAGCAGATCACATGGCAAGAGGAAGCAAGAGAGAGAAGCAGAGAAGGTGCCAGGGTCTTTTAAACAAACAACTCTCAGAGCAACTAATAGAGAGTGGACTCACTCACTACTCACTAACCCCACCTCCCCCCAGGGAGAGCATTAATCCATTCGTGAGGGATCCGCCCCTGTGACTTAAACTACCATGCTGGGGATCAGATTTCCACATGAATCCTGGAAGGACAATACATCCAAACTCCATCAGTATTCAATGCTGTACCCCACAGATATTTACAATCAACTATGTTCTAATAAAAAAATAAAACCAAACTCTTTCCTTCCAATGTAAATCTTGCATAAAAGTATAAACTACAAACACCAATCATCTTATGTAAAAACATACAACTTTTGGATCCAAATATAGGAGGGGTATTTTTTAGTCCAAGGTGTGCTATATTTTTACTTCATCAGTTAAAGAAAGAGCTGGATGTGTGCCTGTGTCCCTCTCATATAAAAATAGGGTTTCATCCTAATTAGCTTTTTATTTCTTCTCTTACTTGTGCTCAGAAATGGGTTCTATGATCTCTGTAACAGTCAGGATAGGCCAGAAGGTTATATTGCAGAAACAAACAATCCAAATGTTCTACTGGCTTAAAACATCAAAGTTTATTTCTTAATTTCGCAAGGTGCTGGAGTCTGCAATCCAGGGCATTGCCAGTCACTGTGGCAGAGGAAAGAAAAGAAGTCAATAAATTGTACACTAGCGCTTAAAGCTTCCATTTAAAAATGACATGGGTCATTGTTTCTCATACTTCAATTAACAAATCAAGTTATATGGCCACATCTAATTCCAAGTAGTAAAATTCTACCATTTGTCTGGAAGGAAGACCCAAAATTGTTGATGAAAAATATTAATGACTAACAAAATTCCCTTTTTCTAACCCACCTATGCCAGTCCAGAAACTTACGATGTTTCTCAAAGTATCTGTAGTTAATTAAAATGACATATTTTTAGAGTGCCAACCACTCTCAAAGGTCAGCATTGTCTTGGTTCATACTGTTATCTGATTTCCACTAGTTTCTACTATCAGGGTAACTTATCAAGTAACTTCTGTTAAGTTTTTTAGTTCTCATTCCTATCTCCTCCCACACCCATCTTGCAATCAGCCATCTGCTTAGTAAGTGATAACATCAAGGGCTCAATTTTCAAAATTAGGTGCTTAATTAGATTGCTAACCCACTGGGTAGGGACCACTTCAAACTGCTTCACATTCTATAGAGTACCTCAAGAAATAGCTTGCAGTGCTGTTGTTATTCACCAAATCCTTAATTTGATGACCCAGATATGGAGTTGACTGTCTATATGCCTCAGTGCCTATTTGAGGGCTCCAAAGTGGGCTGTGAGTATCTGGAGGATATTGGACTATTAACTATCATCAGTAAAATACCCAAACTTCAAAATCTCACACTAGTGGACATATGTGTATTTGTACTTAATGCCATTTTATGGGAGCATCCTCTTGGAAAGACGTTTGCCAGTTTTAAATGGGCCACACACCATTTTGAAAGGAATTGGAAAGTGTTTATTGGGGTAACACTGTTGTAAATAAATTTAATTAGCAAATTAAGACTATAATGGGTTCTGTTACCACTAAATACAGGTATAAGCTGCAGATACTCCCTCATTATAACCCCAAGCCAAAGCAAAATTAAGATGAAAATGAGAAGGTTCACGTGATCCATACTTTTATTAATGTAAGTTTTTGAATGAGATGATCAATATCCTGCATTATTAAATATCTGGACATAGATGAAGGTTCATCCTTCCCAGCTTCTCTACCAACTGTATTTTACTAAAGCGTTATGGAAAAGATTTGTTTCAACAGTTTAAAATGTGGAAGTTGATTGTTGGCCTATCTGTACAAAGATGGTAAACAAATTGAGTACAACTTTGAAGTAAGACTAGTTCTTTATTAGTGAATGTTCCACAAATTGCTCTGCTTAGCCATGGCTTTTTCACATTTCCCTGTACTTGTCAAATGTAAATGTTGTCAGTGTTAGATTTATTTTTCAGTAAATTTGTTTTTTCATGGAGCCTCTGCTTAGAGCTAGAAAGCAACCATCGGTAAAACTTATTAAAACTTTTTCTAATCTGTCAGCTAAAACAGGACACATTGGTTTTTTTCAGTATCATGGTTAGATTCCCATCACTGCTTCTTTGATCTTGAGGTACAATTATGATGAGCAGAGTGAGCATGTACGTGTGTGTATGTTTTCTGACTTCTATTTTTTTAAGGGGAAGAATGATCCTTCAGAGACCATTTAGCTGAAGAAAAGCTGAACTGAGATCATCCAAGCACCACTGAGCTGCCATCCTCTCCGGATAAAGGGTCAGCGTTATTGGCCTCTGTTAATGGTAAGCTTGATGTGCATTACAGTAACTGCTGCCTGAAGGTGTTGCCATAGACACAGATATCAACGCATCTGGTGGAGGAGTTATACATTGAACGAAAAACTGGGAGAATATAAAGTGTATATTACGGGATCTTGCAAAGAAGAAGAAAAATATAAAGTCCTATGGCCATATTGTGATGTGTGTTTCAAAAGTTGTGTAACAACACTTTCTACTTTCATTTATTGAGTGATTAATATATGTTAGGGTTTTGCTAAACACTTAGCAAACATCTCACTTAATTTTCGTGATAACCCTGTGAAATGGATATCAGTATTACTCTCACTTTTTGTACAAAGAAACTGAAGCTCAGGAAAATGAATTTACCCAAGATTATGCAGCCAATAAGCTGTGTAAGTGGAATTCAACTTTAATCTGTTTCATCTCTAAGTTGTGTTCTAAGCCACTCTAATATATTGTTACAGATTTATGATATAAAGTAAACCCTAATCTGTGGTTGAAATTAAGAAATCCCCAAATGGAACACAGCCTGACACATAGTAGATGATTAAAAACTATTTAATAAATGAATTAATGGTGAGTTGAATTTTCCTGTATGTGGGTGTGGTAGGTAGAATTCTAAGATGGCACTCAAGATTTTCCACTACCCCCCACCCCCACCCCATATGTATGTCCTGCACAGTAACTGGGACTATGAATATTGAATATTATAGATCTTACTTCCATGATTAGGTTATGTTATGTGGCACAGTTGACCTTAAAGACAGGGAAATTATCTGGGTGGGCCTGACCTAATCACATAAACCCTTTAAAAACAGTGTTTAGCTAGCTGTAGAAGAGAATGTTAGAGGTTTGAAATGTGAGAAGGATTTGACATGTCATTGCTAGCTTGAATATGGAGGGGGACACACAGCAAGGAACATAGATGATCTTTAGCATATAAAAGAGGAACCCAGCTGACAGCTGGTAAGGAAAAGGGCACCTCAGTTCTACAACCACAAGGAACTGAATTCTGCTAACAAGAAGAATGAACATGGAAGGGGAATTTTCCCCAGAGCCTCCAGATAAGAACTCAGCCTAACCACCACCTTGATTTTAGCCTTGTGAGACTCTGAGCAGAGAACCCAGTCATATGATGTCAGACTTCTGACCTACAGAATAATGAGCTAATAAATGGGTGTTGTGTTAACCTGCTAAATTTGTGGTAATTTGTTACAGAGAAATACAAAATTAATATACTAGTTGTATTAAGTAACCATACTGCATATGGTCTTTATTTTATTATGAGCTTTTTTTTTTCAGACTTTCAGTTGGCTTCTTCCATGAAATGGCTGAACCAGTATTTTAAGATTTTATGCAATGAGTATCAAACACTAGAGAGAGTTCTTATTGCCAATCTTTATACATTTGTGAAAATAGCTCAGTACGTAAGATCAACAACAAATTGAAAGAATCACGTGAACTTTTTTTCTTTTAACTCAACTCACCAAATTTCACCAACCAATATATTCTCTCTGTTCCCTCTTTTACAGCCAACAATGCTATTAATCATTCTGGTCTAGCATATTTTAGATACGCCTTTTGAAAAATTGCACACACATCGAGCTACAATACTTTAACTGAATCTTTGGTAGCTATTACCAAATGTGTGATATACAGCTTAAGAACTGTCTAGAAATATTAGTATAGTTACGTCTAAGAATCCAATCTGAATGATAATTCTACCATGTGTTAAGACTTATGGAACAAATGATTTATAATATGAAATTGGAAAATTTGGGCTCTTCACTGTAATTTAAAATATAATTTTTTTAAACGTGTGGTAAAGGGGCTGGATGGAGATTTCAACAGTGATAAAAACCAATGAGTGTATCAGAAATAGTGGGGAAGTTGGTAAACGTGATGCAGCTTTTGGCTTATGCTTTAACATGATTTGGTCTGAAACTTGGATTGGAGAAATGTCATTCAAGTGATAGTGTCAGAGGTTGAGTGAATATAGCTTTGTTTTTATCCTAATGGGAATTTCCCGGGCTGAATGCTAGGAAGAAAATCTTCTTTTAACTTGTAAACTGAGCAAATTTGATCTGGAAATCATTGAAAGAGAATAAATATGGAGCCCCAGAATGCCATTTTTATAGAGTTATTTTTCTGCCCATAAATACACTTTAAGTGAAAAAGCTGGCAGCTTTATTGAATACCATACCTGCAGTTTGGTTGAAAGGCTAGGTACAACCCTCTCAACTCCCAGTGGCTTTTTCCCATAAGCATTGATATCATTTAAAGTCTGGGATGAATTCTTGTTATTATGGGACTACTTCATTCAAAGGTTTGGTCTCCAAATATGACTGTAAATATAAACTGTAAATATAACTGAGATAATAAAATAGCATGGTTGACTTGTTTCACAGTCTGGATAATGTTAGGAAAAAACTGAAAATGTATATTTTCAGTATCTTTTAGTCCTAGCCAGAGAGCATATTATTATCTTTCCTTCTGGGAAGTTCAGTATTTTTTTAAAAGTCATTGTGTACTATATTAGCCAGGATTTCTTGTATTTAAGCTGAACCAGAAGATAGTAAAGTTGGGTCATATGATCTTTATTTTGCAGCCTAAATGTCACCACATGATTTCAGCCAAATAAATTATTCACAAAACAGTTTAGGGCTCTCTGAGAATTCTCAGCTTCTGCTTTTCCTTTACTGATCTATGTCTTCTGAACTGCTTGACTCAAAAGTTCAAAATAAGAAGAAGCCTTAATTTTCTGTGAGAACATTTTCCTACTTATACAGTCATCTGAAAAGACTAGGTCATAGCTATGCTGTAAAGAATTTGCAGGCAAAGATTATGCAGTATCTTTGAGGAAAGATTTTTTTCTGAGCTACAGTCATAAAAGTAGAGAAACGAAAGACAGGTACATGTAGAGAGGAGGTAAAATAGCATAATCTAGTACTATTTTTGTTTAATTGTTCAATTAATTCTTAGATAATTGCGATCTGAAGTTAATCATAATATTGTTAAGTATTATTTAAATGATTAGATAAATTCAATTAGAAAAGCTCAACAGAGGTAGTTGAGAGTAGTCCTTCAATAGATTTAGGAAGGGAGGTGACTGAAAGAAGAAAAAGCTGACTGTAGTTTTAAATCTAATTCATTCCTTAAAAGGAGAGGAGCATTTGGCCCGGCCTTTGTCCCACTCTTGTTAAACTTATCACTCCCTTCACCTAACATGACTAAATATCACCCTAAAACACAGATTAAAAACTACAGGCTATGGGCAAATTCAGCCCACTACCTGTTTTTGTGAACACATTTTTTTTTTTTTTTTTTGCGGAGGTGGGGAAATACAGTCACAACCTTTCGTTTATGTCTTTGGCTCTTTTCCCAATACAACCACAGAGTTTAGTAACTGTATTGTCCTCAAGTCTAAAATATTTGCTTTTTGACTATTTACAGGAAAAGTTTATTGACCCTTTTCCTAAAAAGTTAGTCTTTCTCTATTTTCACCCCCATAAACTTCTCTAGGACCAATTTAATCCAGAAGATAACATACATAAGAAGCTGTTCTTCTGTACTCTGCAACTTAGTATACCATTACCCCTGCTGCTGGTAAAGTTTCTCCACTGTGATCAGTTTTAGTTTTGATTTAGTTTTTATACTTGTGCTTAAATCACTTGGCTTTGTAGCCCTCCTAATACTCCAGTGTCTAGGTCTTGCCTTTGCTTTGTTTTCCGTTTCTCTGTCCTAAATCCTGTTACTGAACCCCAACACAATGACTGTTATTCTACTATTCACTGGGTAACTTCCATCCTGTCTCTTGCTTGCCTAGACTTTCAGTATCACTACCCCGCACAAGTTATCTATCCATAAGTTGAAGCATATGGCCACCTGTATGCTTGCCTAGGTTTTAAAGTATAGCTATCATTCACTTTGAGTGCTGTGTGTAGTATTGCTCGGATCATCACATCTTGGGCACAGATGGTGACAGTCAGCTTTGTGCCCCCTAAATATACATATTCAACAAAAGAATTAAAAAAAATTTTTTTAAACGAATGCTGTGCAGCTGTGCATTGGATGATGGACTGTGCTCTCAGCACCATTGACTGAGTTGGTCCAAATGAGTGTTTCTCATCCAGGTGTCTAATTCCAGTTTTGGATCTCAGTCCTCCAAGTTTTCTTCATCCTATCCTATGACAAGTAAGTAGCCATGCTAAAACAAGAAAAAAAAATTATAAATGTTGGGTTAGCAATTTCATTGAGGAAAGAATATGAATGGTTTTGCCACAGGCACAAACTTATTCAAGGAAAATGTATAGATAGAAAAAACAAAATAATTTCTTGCCTTCTGAAAGGGAATGGTGTAGAATTCTGTCTAATTTTTAATTATTTCATCATTACTGACTATTCAACATCAGAAACAGCTCTTTATACCAGGAGAAAAAGTAAGCAATTAAAAGTAATTTGGTAAACAGCCTTGGAGCTGAAAAAGAAACATATTGTTTTAGGCCCCAGAGAATGAACAATCTTTTGTGGTAACGGTGGACTAGGTAAGAGAGATTGGACTGAAGAGCACAAGAATTTTTTCTGGTGCATCAATAGAGTAGAAAATCTCACTAAGAGACAAGGAAAAAATTCTTTCCAAGCTGATTTAAATAATTTTGTCTGCCAATTCTTGTTGAGATGTAAGCATACCTAACTAACTAATCAAAATCCCAAGTGGTGCATAAGTATATATAGATCCTATACTAGTGTGTATTGCAAGAGGTAAGGCTCTCTTTGTGTTTCCGTAGTGGTTCTATCTATTTAGTCAACAGGGAATTTCATTTTATGGGATGGCTAATGGACTTTTTCAACTGTAATTAGCTATCTTTTTACTTTCACCTTGTAGAATAGCACATTACAGGCAAGACTCTGAATGAATTCCTGGTATCAATCAGCCCTATTATTTCAGTGGCACTCTTGTGAGAAATTTAGCTTTTTCCTGATTTACACACACACACACACACACACACACACACACAGAATGAGCGAGAGAGAGAAGAGAGATTCTCATTGTCTCCTGAAACTCAGTATTTTTGAGAATTCTTTGGGGTATGTGAAGAGAATATCTCACATAATCTGTTTATTTAGCTCATCATCACGCATTATTGCATTATATTTCTTGGAGCTGGTCTCTATAAACCAATCTTAGATAAAGTCTACCTTGGTAGTGGTTGATGAAGAAAATATTTATGATTGTGGTATCAGACTGTGAAATCTGGTATTGGAAGCAGCTTTCTTTATTCAAGTTGAATGTGAAATAAGTGATAGAAGAATCTTAAGTCTTGACACAATTCCCGTGAAATTGAAGTAAAAACCTGCTCTGCAGGAGTTGGCTGGCTAGTTGAGCAGCCTTTGGCACTTCCTCTGTAAGTAGTTACTCATGTTAATTCAGATGTACTTTCAAAACCTAAAAATTTCCAAACCTATGCAGCCTGCCCTTCCAAGTAATCTTCAGCAGAAATCCCTGGAGTAAAAGCTATGAAAAATTATAGCAAAAGCTTAGAAAAAGGCAAAACAGGTAAAAAATAAGGCACACTCATACATAAAGGAGGCATGTGTGAAAATTCTTCTGCTGACTGCTTATAGAAAACCTACTCTTAGTGAATCATTTCAAATTCTAAACACTGAAAATAAAATTAGCATATTTTCCAAAATTAACTAATATTTTCTATATTTTTATAAATGATAACAACCATTCTATCAATCTAGGAACCACAATGTCACCTTGAAAGTTTTTATCACTTTCATCCTTTCAATCTAATCTTTCAAGGAATTCTGTTGATTCTTCCCCCAAATATATACAAGTATTGTCACTGTATTTCCTTTGCCATTATCCTAGGCTTAGGACTCAGTATCTTTAACCTGGATTTCTATTATAGTTTCTCCTTCCAACTTGAACTCGGAGCCACTGCTCACCTTCCAAGCTCCTCTGTATATTCATTGACAGAACAGTGTTGCTATAAAACACAACTATGAATTATGTGGCTCTTATGCTTAAGACACTACAATGGTTTCAAATTGTATCTCTGTTTTTTTTATATTCTATTCCTAGTTTATCTGTTCATAAGCCTCTTTCCTCTATAGCACAAGCAATTCCCTCCAGCCAGGACACCATCTACGCTGCTGTGTTCTGCGTGACATACACATATGAATTAATTTCTGTTACCAAAAGCAGTAACTGCTACCATTTGTTGAGAACTTATCATACATCAACCATGAAACTAAGTTATTTTATACAAATTTTCTCAAATGTGTTTATAACTGATAATCTGAATATTAGAGAGTTAAGTAACTTGCTCAGGGTTAATCACATAGTAGCAGAATGAGGATGCAGATCCACTTTGGTAAGAACCCAAAGCCTGTGCTCTTTCTTCTCTGTGACACTAAAGCCTGTGCTCACTTTCTGCAAGCAATGCTCTAACCTTTCCTACCCTTCTTTGTACCTATCTAAATCTATACTTTCAGTCACAACCCACCTCTCTGCCCTCATCATGAAGGGTAACCACTAACCTGACTTCTAACACCATGGATTAGTTTTTTTTAACTTTATATATATGAAATAATGCAGTATGTATTATTTTGTACCTACCTATCTTTTATGCCATATTATGTTTGTAAGATTCAATCATATTTTTGTGTGTAGTTGTAATTTCTTTATTCTTCTTGCTTTATAGCATTCCATTTTGTGAGCAAACCACAATTTATTTATCTATTGTTTGCTTATATAAATAATGTTGATATAGACAAGGTTCAAGAGCTACTGGAACTATCATACACTCCTTGTGGGAAGGTAAATTGGTACAAACACTTGGCAAAACAGTTCTGGCAATTTATACTAAAGTGAATATATGCCTAAACTTTTGAGACAGCAATTCTACTAGTAAATATAACCAACAGAGAGATTGTATAGTTCCACCAAACAAAAGGAAAAAGAATGTTTATAAACTCACAATTTGTATTTTTCAATTTAGACATTCTGCAGGGTATGTAGTGATATAGTTTTGTTTTTAATTTGAATTTCTCTAGATAACTAATGAAGTTCAGCACCTAATGCCAACTTAGGTATCATTTCTGTGAGATGCTTGTTCAAGTTTTTTGATCACTTTTAAAATGAGATTTTCCTTCTTCCTATTTATTTGAAATAGTTCTTTATATATTCTGGATCTAATTTTTTTTTTTTTTTTTGAGGAGAATGTGTTCTGTGAATACCCTCTCCTACTATGTGGGTTACCTTTTCACTCTTTTATTGGTATCTTTTGATGAACATAAGTTCTAAGTCATAATACAGTCCAAACTATCAATTTTCTCTTTATTAGTAATTTATCTCTTTATCTCTTAATGGGTAATTTTAGTGTCCTGTATGAAAAGATGTGCCTACTCCAAGGCCGTGAGATGTTTTTATATACTTCCTGTAAACATTCTGTTGTTTCACCTTTGATATGTAGGTCTTCTGTTTATCTGTCCTTTTTTGTTCAGGTGATATTTAAGAGCAAAAGTTTATCTCCTCATTAGATATCAAAGTGACCCAGTGTCATTTACTGAAAAATTATACTTTGCACAGTGCTATGTTGTGTCAACTTTATCATGTATTAGGTGATTGTTGGGAAAATAGAATAGTTTGGTCAGTCTCCCTCACCTCAGGGCAGGTTGGGAGTGGTGCGGCTCATTCTTTGTAAGCAGGTTGTGTATGTGTGGGGGTGGAGTTAGTGTGCATGCATGGCACTGCGGCCTGGCTGGCATCTGCCTTGGGCATCTGCCCATGTGGGCTTGCTCTTAAACCTACAGCTTCCAAGTACCTGTTTGCCAGTTACTTAGCTCGTAGACCTATGTGTGAGGGGCCTGGTGACCCAGCCTGGTGTGTGAGGGATCTGGGGACCCAGCCTGGCATTTGAGGGGTCTGGGGACCCAGCCTGGCTTTTGAAGGTTCTGGGGACCCAGCCTGGCCTGTGAAGGGTTTGTAACCCAGTCTGTGAATGGGCTTGAGGGGTCTGTGAGCTACAGACCCAGCCCTAGCTTGACGATTGGCCCAGTCAGCAGGATTACGGGCAGGTAAAAGAGCTCGACAGTGATTAATGTAAGAGTGTATCTGTTTCTGTATCCTCCTACATGATCTATTGGTTTATTTGTCTATTCTTGTGTCAATATCATACTTTTCTAATTTCTATAAGAGGTCATGACTCATAGTATAAACTCTCCTGCTTTGTTCTTCTTTTATATTGCATTGGATATTCTATGTCATTTGCATTTCCATATAAATTTTAAAATCAGCTCATTGGACACAACAAAAAGCCTGTTGGGATTTTGATTGATTTGCTTTGAATCTATAGATCAACTTTTGAAGGCTGACATTGTGATAATATAAAGTCCTTTTATCCATGACCTTAAATTTATTCAGGTTGTTATTTTTTCTCAATGATATTTTGCGGTTTTCAGTGTAGAAGCCTTGCATATCTTTCTTTGGAAGTATTTACAAGATACTTAGTATTTTAATGGCATTTTAAATGGCACCATATTTAAAACATAGTTTCCTAATTATGTTGCCAGTGTAGGGAAAATTTGGTATTTTATGTTGATGTTGTATTCTCTGACTTTGCTAAATTCTTTCATTTATTCTAATAGTTTGTAGATTTTTTGGGTGGATTTTATAGATGCAGTGACATATCCTCAGTAATATTGAATTGAATGGATATACCACAATTTGTTTTTCCAGTTATCCATTGATGGACATTTGGGTTGATTCCTTTTTTATTTGGATATTGTGAATAATGGTGCTAAAAACATGGGTGTACGAATATCCATTAGAGTCCCCGCTTTCATTTCTTTTGGGTATATACCCAGAAGTGCAATCCTGGTGCCTGTATTAATTCTGTGTTTAATTTTTTGAGGAACTGTTTTCCACAGTGGCTGCACCATTTTACATAACCACAAGCAATACACCAGGGTTCCAATTTTTCCATATCCTTGCCAACATTTGTTATTTTCTGTGTTTTCGATAATAGGCATCCTAATGGGTGCAAAGCACTATCTCATTGTGGTTTTAATTTCTATTTCCCTAATGAGTAGAGTTATTGAGATTTTTCAATGCGCTTATTGGCCATCTGCATAGCTTCTTTGGAGAAATGTCTGTTAAAGTCCTTTGCCCATTTTTTTTTTTTTCTTAAAGATAACTGGTAAGGGGATCCCAACCCTTGACTTAGTGTTGTCAGAATGACGCTCTCCAAAGTGAGCCAACCAGCCATCCCTATATAGGGATCCAAACCCTTGGCCTTGGTGTTATCAGCACCACACTGATTGAATTGATTTGAATTGCTTTTTTGTTGTATGTTTGTTTTTGCTTTGAATTTTTGGAGTCGTTTATATATCCTGGATATTGGTCCCTTATTAGATCTATGATTTGCAAATATTTTCTCCAATTCCATGGGTTTGCTTTTTATTCTGTTAATAGTGTACTTTGATGCACAAATGTATTGAATTTTGATAAAATCCAATTTACCTAATTTTGTTGTTGTTTTTGTCTGTGCTTTTGGATCATAGACAGGAAATCACTCCCAAACACAAAGTCATGAAGCTTTTTCCTTATATTTTCTTGTAAGAACTTTATAGTTTCAGCTCTTTTTTTTTTTTCCCCCCCTTTGGTGGCTGGCCAGTACAGGGATCAAACCCTGGACCCTGGTGTTATCAGCATCATACTCTAACCAACTGAACTAACCGGCCAGCCCATTTTAGCTCTTAAATTTAGGTCTTTGATCAAGTTTGAATTAATTTCTTTGTGGCATAAGGTAAGGGTCTATCTTTACTCTTTTGCCTATGGATATCCAGTTTTCCACGCACAATTTGTTAAAAAGACTGTTTTTTACCCATTAAATGGTCCTAAAACTCTTGCTAAAAATCATTTGACCATATATATATGTGAGTGTGTATTTCTAGGCTTCTATTCTGTCCTGCTGTTCTGCATGTCTGCTTTTATATCAGTTGCACACTATTTTGTTTACTGCAGTTGGTAGTAAGATTTGAAATCAGGAAGTATGATGTGAGACCTCCAACTTTGTTCTTATTTTTCAACATTGTTTTGGATATTTGAGGTCCCCTGAGAATTCATATGGCTTTTCGAATGAATTTTTTTCTTTCTTCAAAAACATCATTGGAATTTGGAGAGGAATTGCATTGAATCTGCAGATCTCATTAGATGGTATTAACATCTTAATAGTGTTAAGTTCTCCAAACATTGAAATTGGAATCTTTTTCTACTTATTTGTGTTATTAATTTCTTTCAGCAATGTTTTATACTTTTCAGTATATAAGTCTTTTTTAGCTGTGGTTAAGTTTATTGCAAAGTCTTTTATTCTTTTTGATGCTATTGTAAATTGAATCATTTTCTTAATTTCCTTTTCAGATTAGTTATTGCTAATGTATAGAAAAGCAATTGATTTTTGTGTGTTGATTTTGTATTCTACAACTTTGCCTAACTTACTAGTTCTAACACACTTTTTGTGGAATACTTAGGGTTTTCTACATAGAGAATTATGTCATATGTGATCAGAGATAATCTTACAACTTTATTTCTGATTTGTATGCCTTTTATTTTTGTTTCTTGCCTATTTACTCTGACTAGAAATCCAAGTATGCTGAATAGAAGAGGCAGAATCAAGCATCCTTGTCTTGTTTCTGATCTTAGAAGAAAAGCTTTCAGGTTTTCACATTTTAGTAAAATGTTAGATGTGGGGTTTTCATATATGGCCTTTATTATGTCAAGGTAGTATCTTTCAATTGCAAGTATATTGAGTGTTTTTATCATGAAAGGATGTTAAATTTTGTCAAATGCTTTTACTGTATCAATTGAGGTGATTACTAAGTTCTTTCTTTCATTCTGTTAATGTGGTATATTGATTACTTTTCCTGTGTTGAACCATCATAACATTACAGTAATAAATCCCTTTAATGTATTGTTGAATTTAGTTTACTAGGATTTATTGAGAGAGTTTTTACATGAATACTCATAAGAGTTGTTGGTCTGTGGTTTTCTTATACTGTGTTTTCCTTGCTTTGGTGTCAGAGTAAGGCTGGCCTCATAGAATAAGTTAGAAGTATTCCTTTCTCTCTAATAGAGTTTGAGAAGGATTGATGTTAATTCTTCTTTAAATGTTTTGTAGAATTCATCAGTGAAGCCATCAGACCCTGAGATTTTTTTTTTGTTATTGCGGGGGAGGGTAGTTTAATTACTGAATCAATCTCCTTACTAGTTATAGGTGTATTCATATTTCCTATTTTATTAATTATTCAGTTTTGGTATGTCATGTGTTCCTAGAAATTTGTCTCTTTCATCTAGGTGATCCAATTTGTTGATGTACAATTGTTCATTGTACTCTTTAATAATCTTTTTTTATCTCTGTAAAATTGGTAGTAATGACCCAAACTGCATTTATTTTATTTATTTATTTTATTTTTTATTTATTTTTTTCCCTTTTTGTCTTTTTTCGTGTCCGGCAACAGATCGCAACCCTCAGTGTCGCACCCGTACCGGACCAGGACCGGCAACGGGATCGCAACCCTCGGTGTTGCTCCCGCACCTCACTCAGCCAGTGAGCGGGACCCGGTCTGTACTTGGGATCCGAACCCTTGGCGGGAGTGCCACCGCACTCCCAAGTGGCGCACTGTAGCAGTGCGCCACCGGGCCGGCCCCCAAACTGCATTTATGATTTTAATTATTTGACACATCTTTTTCTGATTCAATATGCCTGAAGATTTGTCATTTTGTTAATTTTTTTAAAAGAATAAATCTGTGGTTTTATTAATTTTTGTATTGTTTTTCTATTCTCTACTTATTTATGTTAACTCTAGCCCAATTTATTTCTTTCCTTCCACTAGCTTTGGTTTAGTTTTCTCTTATTTTTTCTAGTTCCTTCAGGTATTAAGATAAGTTGTTTATTTGAGATCTTTCTTCTTTTTTTTAATCTAAGCATTTGCAGCTATAAATACCTCTCATAGCAGTGCTTTCACTGCATCCCATAAATTTTGGTATGCTGTGTTTTCATTTTCACTTTTCTGTTACAACCTGGAAGAACTTCTCTAATTAGCATGAAATGTTTGGTGACTTGAGCTTAGCATGACATTAAGACATAAAGACTTCTCAGGCCTTTATCCCCCCTTATACATGGCTGCTTTTAAATATTTTTATATCCCAAAGAGTCTCACTACTGTTTCTTTTTGGGGCTTTAGATATTCTATTGTATCTCCCTGTAATCTCTTGCCACAGGAATCTGCAGGTCTGTAACTTCCCTGCAGCTTTCATTAGCAGTGCCCATGTGCAGTGACTTCTGATTCCCACAGCTTTTCCTACACTGAGAAATGAGCTATGCTAATTTTCTCCCATCTAAGCTCTGAGTTACGTGAAACAGAGACCAATCTCTCATTCATCCTCCACACAGGTTTCAATGTTGCAAATAAGGTCCACTCTGCTTTCTCTGGTTTGAGGGAAGGAACTAGAATCTGGCATGCTACTTACCTCAGACTGTGCTGTGACATGCTGGGGAGGAAGTGGGGCAAGAGTGAGTGAAAATGCCATGAAATTTCCTACTGCTTTGAATGTGAATTTTCTTGATTGGGTGTTCTGTTGGTTGCTATAAACCTCTTACATTATTCAAAGCTCCTATAAAGTTATTTTAGCCAGTCTCTAGTTGTTTTTAAAATGTTTCTGTGTGGGAATGAGGGCCTGGAGCTTCTTAGTCTGCCGTCTTGCTGAGATCACTTCTCTCTTTGCAGTTTCTAAGACTTAATTTATATGCCAGGATATTGTGGTATATGTGCCATGTGTATTTTTTTTTTAAATGTGTATTCTTTAGTTGTTGGTTGTAGCAGTCTATATATTTAAATTATATCAATTCAATTTTAATTTGATTTACTGACTTATTTAAATCTTCTATACTCATATTCATTTTTGTTGGCTTATTCATCAGTTACCAAAAATAGGTGTTTTAAAATCTCCATTATAATTTTGGATTTTTATATTGCTTCTTTGACTTCTGTCAAATTTGCTTTGTATATTTCGAAGCTATGTTACTAGATGCAGAAAAATTTAGAAAATATCTTTAATCATTTCTCATTTTGTAAAGTATACTTTTTCTTATATTGGTTAGGTCACAACAGTTTTCTGTTGATAGTTTTTGTACATATAATTTCCCATATGTTTACCTTTAACCTTTTTCTACTATTTAAAAGGTGTTGATTTAAATTAGCATATAGTTTCTTATATATTCATTATAACAATCTTTACCTTTTAATTAGAAATGTTAGGCCACTCAAATTGGATATAATTAGTGAAAGAATTAAAGTCTGCCATCTTGCTTTTTTCTATTAGTCTTATCTGTTTTTGTTTCTTTATTCTTCCTTTCTTGTTTCTTTTGGGTGAATCAAGTGTTCTTTATTTTTTATTGCTTTACATTTTATTCATGCCTTATTATTTATTATTATTATTATTACTCTTATTTTTATTATACATACATGTGGGGAACAATGTTAATTCTCAATAATTGTGTAGAATATGTGGTGGTTAGATCAGGATAGTTAGCTTATTCATCATTACAATACACAATCATTCTTTGTGTGTGTTGACCAATTCCTCATTGGCCCCCCTCCCTCACCCCTGCACCTCCACTTTTCCACCTCTAGTTTTCTAAAACTTCAATGTATTACTGTGATTGATGTTTCTTCCTTCCTTCCTTCCTTCCTCCCTCCCTCCCTCCCTCCCTCCATCCATCCATGTGTTTGCACTTGTTATGAGGATATACACAGCCAAACTTGAATTTCGTTGGCAGCAATAATGTTATTTGTACTCAAAATATTTACATCTTCGGGCCGGCCCGTGGCTCACTCGGTAGAGTGCGGTGCTGATAACACCAAGGCCGCGGGTTCGGATCCTATATAGGGATGGCCGGTTTGCTCACTGGCTGAGCGTGGTGCTGACAACACCAAGCCAAGGGTTGAGATCCCCTTACCGGTCATCTTTATAAAAAAAAAAAAAAAAAAAATTTGCATCTTCATTTAGTCCTCTGCCTGGACATTTCTCACTTTTCTTATATCTTTTGTTGTAAACTGGTTTTTTTTTCACTATCTTCTTATTATTTTTTTATCTTTATCTTAAAAATTTTTTATTGAGGGCTGGCCCGGTGGTGCACTCAGTAGAGTGCGGTGCTTGGGAGCACGGCGGCGATCCCGCCGAGGGTTCGGATCCCATGTAGAGACCAGTTTCACTTAGGTTAATTTTCTCCAAGCTCATCCATGGTTGTTGCAAATGGTAGAATTTCATTCTTTTTTATGACTGAGTAGTATTCCATTGTGTAGATATACCACAATTTCCTTATCCAGTCATCCACCCATGGACATTTAGGTTGGTTCCATTGCCTAGCTATTGTAAATAGAGCTGCTATAAACATGGGGGTTGAGGTATCCCTTCAACCTGATGTTTTCTAATCCTCTGGATATATCTCCAGGAGTGGGATTGCTGGATCATATGGAAGTTCTATCTGTAGTTGTTTAAGGAACCTCCATACTGTTCTCCATAATGGCTGTACTAATTTATAGTCTCACTAACAGTGCAGGAGGGTTCTTCTCTCTCCACATTCTTGCCGGCATTTGTCTTTTTTATGATAGCCTGTCTGATTAGGGTGAGGAGATATCTCAGAATGGTTTTGATTTGCATTTCCCTGATGATTAGTGATGTTGAGCATTTTTTCTTACACCTATTTGCCATTTGTATGTCTTTCTTTGAGAAATGTCTATTCAGCTCCTTTGCCCATTTTTAAATTGGATTATTTGCTTTCTTGCTGTAAAGTCATCTGAGTGGTTACTAAGGGAATACAATAGGCATTTATTATATCTTAGATTCTTTTTGAATTAATAATTTTACTACCTCCCAAATAATATAGGAATCTTACAACAATTTGACTCCACTTACTTCTTCCAATTCCTATGTTTTTATATAATTTATTTTACATGTGTTACAAATCTAATTAGACATTATTCTCATTGTGTTTTAAATAAATTTTCATTTAGCCACATGCTTACCTTTTCTGCTTCTGTTCATTTATTCTTATGGTAACTGTTCCCTTTAAGATTGCTTTACTTCAATCAAGTATTATTTTCTAGTGCAGATATACTGATGATGAATAAATTTAGCTTTTTAAAAAATCTGTAAATTTATGTTCTTCATCTTCTTTGTTGAATAATATTTTGCTAGCTACAAAACTGCATGTTCACATTTTTAACACATTATTTTATTTATTTTTTGATAATTTTCTTGAATCTATCAATTGAGGTATTTTGTCAGATTTTAAAATGTTAAAGCAGTTTATTTTCATATGTTAATGCTGTCCCATTAATTTTCTCATTATCTAGGGCTCTGATTGCATGTATTCTAGACCTTTTGATTGTGACTCATGTATTTTTTACTCTTGAATCAATGTTTTCTTTTTATTTTTTTCTTCATGCTTCAACTTGGATCTTTTCTGTCTCTTTACATTTACTAATCCTATCTTTAGCTGTGTTACATCTGATGTTAAAACAATCCTATAAGTTTTTAGTTTCAGATATTCCCTTTAAGAGTTATAAATGTCCATTTAATACATTTCTATAGATTCTAATTTTTTAAAAAATGATGTATCTCTTCTTATATCTACCTTTTCTAATATCTTCTTTCACAGATTAATCACAGTTATTTTGAGGTTCTTGTGTGCTAATTCTAATATTTGGATCATATCTGTGTCTCCTTTTTTTAGACTGTTTTATATCTTCATTACTGGTCACATTTTTTCCCATCCTGATTATTTTGTTCTTCATGTTGACAGTGCCAAATCCTAAGCACTAGACTGTCGTAGATGATCGTTTTCTTCCGTATGTTGTATGTTGTTCCTAATATCTCAGGAAAGATCTTGATTATATAATCTTCCTCTCTGGAGTATTATATTTTGCTCCAGCATGCAGGTAAACTACCAGCGGATCACCTTAATTATGCTGACGTTTGTTTTTCAGTTTTTCTATCCTATATTTCAGTTTTTTCTTTACTTTTCTAATGTAGGCCTTATTCTAAGGTGTGTTTCTTATTTCTGGGTTATGGCTGTTTGGGTCTCAACAGGAAGCCCAAAGTGTTTAACAAAGTCTCTCCTCTCCGACTAGGTTTGAACCTCAATGCCTCCTCTGCACTCTGTGATTTATCTAATCTCTACTCAACTATCAAGGCCTCCAGCTATCTATCCTCTGCTAGGCCTCCAAGAGTCTTACTCAGACCTGTGTAGTTTTACCCAAGTATTTGAGATAAACATTTATGTAGATATTTGTGCTTCCTTCTTTGTATCTCCCTCTTCTCTTCTACCCTGCCTGCTAAGTCTCAGCCACTTTGGCAGTCATAAACTTAAAACTATCTCCATTTCTTTTACCTATTAACAATGTTTTTCTTTCTCTTCCAGCTCTATTTACCTAAGCCTTAGTTTTGAAAATGCCTTCATGAAAAACATGGGGATGAATATGGATCTCAACTTAAGTGCTTTCTTTTCTCAATGATTATCGCCTTTTGTTGGTTGAAATCCAATGCTTAACAACGTGTATACATATATGTTTATGTATGTGTATTAGTTTCCTAGAGCTGTTGTAACAAATTCTCACAAATTAGTTGACTTAAAACTACATACATTAAGTTTTTCAGGGTTCTTGAGGCTGAAAGTCTAAAATCACAGTTACAGCCAACTGATCTTTGACAAAGGCATCAAGAACATACATTTGGGAAAAGACCACCTCTTCAATAAATTGTGCTGGGAAAACTGGCCACTCATATGCAGAAGAATGAAACTAGATCTGTACCTCTCACCATATACCAAAGCCAACCTGAAATGGATTAAAGACTTAAGTATATGACCTGAAACTATAAAACTTCTAAAAGAAAACATAGGGGAAACACTTCAGGATGTAGGACTGGACAAAGGCTTTATGAATAAGACAACAAAAACAGAGACAACAAAAGAAAAATAAACAAGTAGGATTATTTCAAACTAAAAAGCTTCTATGCAGCAAAAGGAACAATTAACAGAACAAAAAGACAACCTACAGAATGGGAGAAAATATTTGTGAACTATGCATGTGATAAGAGATTAATATCCAGAATATACAAAGAACTTAAACAACTTAAAAGTAAGAAAACAAATAGCCCATTTAAAAAATGAGCAAAAGAGCCGAATAGGCACATCTCACATGAAGATATGCAAATGGCCAACCAATGCAAGAAAAAATGCTCAGCATCACTCAGCATCAGGAAAATGCAAATCAAAACCAAATTGAAATATCATCTCACCTCGGTTAGACCGGCTATTATCAAAAAGACTGAGAGTAATAAATGCTGGTGAGGATGTACAGAAACTGTAACGCTCCTACACTGTTGGTAGGACTGTAAATTGGTTCAGCAGTTATGGGAAACAGCATGGAGTTTCCTCAAACAACTATAGATAGAACTACCATATGATCCAGCAATCTCACTACTGGGTATATACCCACAGTAATGAAATTCATTATGTCAACGGGATACCTGCATTCCGATGTTTATCACAGCTCTATTTACAATAGCCAAGTGTTCGAACCAACCTAAGTGTCCATTAACAGATGACTGGATAAGGAAATTGTGGAATATATATTCAATAGAGTACTATTCTACCATTTGAAAGAATGAAATTCTGCCATTTGCAGCAACATGGATGAACTTAGAGAAAATTGTGCTAAGTGAAATAAACCAGGCACAAGTCCTCACTCATAAGTGAGAGTTAAAAAAGAAAGAAAGAAGAAAGAAGAAAGAAACAACAATCACAATAATATATTCAACTTTCAAAAAAAAAAAAAAAGACAACAGAACTGTGGGGGGGGGAAGGGGGGGAGGAAGGAGGGTTAGTGAGAAATTGGCTAAGGGTCACAAAGACTGATTATGTTTTATAAACATGAGCATGCGAATTGTCCTGATTCGATCACACATGTTATACACAGATATTGATATTCATATCTGTGCTCCACAAATATGTGTAATCAATTATGTTTCAATAAAAAAGCCACAAAAATAAAATAAAAATAAATAAAATCAGCCATTATGTAGAACAGTATGGAAGTTCTTCAAACAACTACAGATAGAACTACTATATTCTCCAGCAATCCCACTACTGGGGATATACCAAGAGGATTGGAAATCATCATGTTGAGGAGATACCTGTACTCTTATGTTTATTTCAGCTTCTATTTGTGATTCTCAGGCAATGTAACCAACCTAAATGTTTATTGATGGATGACTGAATAAGGAAATTATGATACTATACACAATAGAGTACTGCTCAGCCATAAAAAAGAATGAAATTCAAGTAAGAAAAAAACCCACTAGTAAAATACAAATGCAAATGAAAAAGATAAAAGAAACTAAATCTTAACCACCCCAATAAAACAGACAAATATTCATGATTGATAATAAAAGGAGAAGAAAGGAACAATGATACTTAAAGCATCTAAACAAAAGCCATAAAATGCCAGGAATAAGACATTGCCTCTCGGGGCCGGCCCGGTGGCGCACTGCTACAGTGTGCTGCTTGGGAGTGTGGCGGCGCTCCCGCCGAGGGTTCAGATCCTACATACAGACCGGCCGCTCACTGGCTGAGCGAGGTGTGGGTGCAACACCGAGGGTTGCGATCCCATTGCCGGTCCCAGTCCGGTACGGGCACGACACTGAGGGTTGCGATCTGTTGCCGGTCACGAAAAAAGACAAAAAAAAAAAGACATTGCCTCTCAATAACAACCCTAAATGTAAATGGATTAAACTACTCACTCAAAAGAAACAGACTGATGGATTGAATCAAAAAGCAAGACCCAACTTTCCCATCAAGATGGCAGAATAGATGGTTCCCAGTGTCACTCTCTCCCACAATCAACCAATTTACAACTATTGAAAAGTAACAACAGTCAAGCTGGGGCCCTTAGAGCTCAGGGGAAGAGGAGGACAGATGTATGGAGTTCATGAAGGCAGGAGAAGCCACAATGAGAGAAAGAAAGGATCACTCCTACCATTTTGAGCCCCAGCCACTTTAAGGCTGGAGTTGGTGAGCACACAGCAAGAGCTGGCAAAAGCAGCAGCTGTGACCTTCATATGAAGTTGCTTGGAGGTGGCAGGGGAGAAGAGGGCCTTGTGGCCCCCAGACCAGAAAGACCACTGACAGGGTTCCTGTGGACCTACATAGGAGTGAGGGGCCACAGACAACTGTAAAAGGAAGAGACCCAGAGGCCAGTGAGTCATTGTAAGGGACCAATGCATGGCCTGTCCCATGTGAAGTGTTTGGAGTGTGGGCAGTGGGGAGAAAGGCCCACTGGGGGAACATTTTGATATAGCATGGACAGCTGATCTGCCCTCCAGTCAGCACAGGACCACTATGTGGAGACTGGTCAGGAAAATACAACTGCAGTGGGGGCAGTTTGCTGAAAAGACTCAGGCCCAGACCAGAATTTCCACACAGCCCAAGTGTACTGGACCTCATAAGACCCCAAAGTGATTACAAGGTCAACAGTTAAAACCTTAGCTGCAGGCAAAGCCTTCCCCAGGGAATCAGCAGCAAAGCAGCAATTTAGCTCAACCACAGGGCTCAAGTGTTGGTTCCCACAGGAAGTTGTCCCATTTTAGAAGTAAGCAAAGGACAACAAATTAGTTCCAGTGCAGAGTTTAAATGGTGGGAGTAGTTAATAATCCAACACAGAACTAAAAGAAAAAACAAAATACCCACAGATCAGAGACAAAGTTTTGATATTAACCAGTAAAGGTCTAACACCACCAAAGAACACCTATAAAATCCAGAAGGACCGGAAGCCCCATGGGCTCCCAAGCTGGGGAGGAAAGAGGGCCGTGGGTCTCAGCCACAACCCTAAATGACTGCATCCAGCCCAGCGATGACCACTGAACCATCACTGGAAGCAACCTGGGCTCCTGAGCTGGGATGATGGGAGGCTGATGACTCAGCCATGCCCTTCCAGTGTCCACACCCAGCCCAGCAATGACCACTGAGCCATTGCTGGAAGTGACCTGGGGTCCCAAGCCAGGATAGTGAGGGGCTGATGGCCTCAGCTGCACCCCTCCAACATCTGAAACCAGCATAATGATGACCCCTGAGTGGCCACCAGAAGTTCCCTGGGCTCCTGAGCCAGGGCAGTGGGGGGGCCAAGGGCCTCAGCCATGCACCCCCAATATCTGCAACTAGCCCAGTGATGACCACTGAACCACTTCCATAAAAAACCTGGGCTCCTGAACCTGAGTAGTGGGCTGAGGGACATAGCCATGCCCCCTGGACGTCTGCACCCAGCCCAGTGACAACCACCAAGATGCTGCCAGAAGAGCCCCAGGCTTCTGAGCTGGGATAGTGGGGGGCCCAGGGCCCTAGTCACACGCCCCCGACATCCACAACCAGCACAGTGATGACCACTTAGCTGCCATTGGAAGCATCCCTGGCTCCCAAGCAGAGGAAGTGGAGACCAAGGGCCTTAGCCACACACCCCTGACATCCAGACCCAGCCCAGCAATGACCACTGAGCAGTTGTAGGAAATTCCTTGGCTCCTAAGTTGGGGCAGCAGGGGGCTGAGGGCCTCAGCCACACACCCAAAATGCCCACATCCAGCTCAGTGGTGACCAAACTGCCACCAGAAGTGCTGTGGTCTCCACTGTCAGAATGAGTAGGGTGCCATGCCCCTCAACCATGCTCCCTCTCCTTCCTCCTCATCCCACCGTACCCCCTGCCTGTTCCCCTCTCTCCCTACTCTCAACTGCTCCACAACAATATCTTAGAATGTAAAATAATAATAATAATAATAAATAAAAGAAAAAGAAAAGCAAGGCCCAACTATATGCTGTCTTCAAGAAACTCATCTCACCAGTAAAGATGCACACAGACAAATCGTGAAGAGATGGAAAAAGATACAAATTGCAAATGGAAATGAAAAATGAGAAGAAGTAGCTATTCTTTTATCAGATAAAATAGACTTTAAACCAAAAACCATAAAAGGAGACAAAGAAGGCCACTGAATAATTATAAAGGGATCCATCCAGCAAGAAGACATAACACTCATAAATATTTATGCACCCAACACGGGAGCACCCAGATATATAAAGTAGATACTATTAGGCCTAAAGAAAGAGATAGACCCAAATACAATATAGAGGGAGACCTGAACACCCACCTCTCATCAATGGACAGATCATCCAGGCAACAAATCAACAGAGAAACACAGAATTTAAATCACACTTTAGACCAGTTGGACCTGGCAGATATCTACAGAACATTTCATTCAACAACAGCAGAATATACATTCTTCTCATCAGTACATGGAACATTCTCCAAGACAGACCTTACGATAGGCCACAAATTAAGTCTCAATAACTTTTAAAAAACTGAAATCATCTCAACTATCTTTCAGACCACATGGATTGAAACTAGAAATTAATAAGAAGTGAAACTCAGAACTACATACAAATACATGGAAATTAAGCAACAGACTCCTGAATGACCTATGGGTCCAAGAAAAAATTAAACAGGTAGTAAAAAAATTCTAGAAAACAATGAAAATAAAGACACATCATATCAAAACCTGTGGGATACAGCTAAACCACTACTAAAAGGGAAGTTTATAGCAATAAATGCTTACATCAAAAAAATAGAAAGACTTCAAGCAAACATCCTAACCCTACACAAAAAAGAACTAGAGAAAGAACAACAATCCAATTCCAAAGTTAGTAGATGGAAAGAAATAATTAAAATTACCAACAAACTAAATGATATAGAGTCCTAAAATATTGATGGAAAAGATC
The DNA here is from genome assembly GCF_000696425.1 of Galeopterus variegatus. Lineage (NCBI taxonomy): Eukaryota > Metazoa > Chordata > Mammalia > Dermoptera > Cynocephalidae > Galeopterus > Galeopterus variegatus. Next base: position 591,938 of record NW_007726145.1, read on the forward strand.
AATGAAAATATGTTTGTTTTTTGAGAAGATAAACAAAATAAGCAAACCATTAGCTAGGTTAACAAGAAAAAAATAAAATAAAAAAGAACAGAGAAGATCCAAATTACAAAATTCGGAATTGAAAAAGGGGATATTACAACCAATACAACAGAAATGCAAAAAATCATTACAGACTACTACAAACAACTATACACCAACAAATATGAAAACCTGGAGAAAATAGATAAATTTCTGGACGCACACAAACTACCAAGAGTGAACCAAGAAGACATAGAAAACTTGAATAGAACAATAACAAGCAGTGAGATTGAAGCAGTAATCAATAGTCCCTCAACAACAAAAATGCCCAGGATCAGATGGCTTTACTTCTGAGTTCTACCAAGCCCTTAAAGAGGAATTAATAACAATTCTCTTCAAACTATTCCAAAAAATTGAAACAGAGGCCATTCTTTCAAACTCATTCTATGAGACAAATATCTCCTTCATACCAAAACTAGACAAAGACACAACAAAAAAAGAAAACTACAGACCAATATTTCTTAGGAACGTAGACACAAAAATCCTCAATAAAATACTTGCAATCAGAATACAGCAACACATCAAAAAAAAAAAAAAAAATACCATGATCAAGTGGGATTCAACCCAGAGATGCAAGGATGGTTTAACATACACAAGTCAATAAATGTGATACACCACAACATCAAAATCAAGGACAAAAACCATAAGGTTATCTCATTAGACACAGAAAAAGCATTTGACAAAATTTAACATCCCTTCATGATAAAGACTGTCAGAAAATTAGTTATAGAAGGAAAGTTTCTAAACACAAAGGCATTAGCAACATCCCCACTGCCAATAACATCATAAATGGGGGAAAACCGCAGGATTTTCCCTTAAAAAACAAGAAAAAGATAAGGATGCCCACTCTGACCACTCCTATTTAACATAGTACTGGAGGTAGTAGCCAAAGCAATCAGCCAAGAGAAAGAAATAAAGGGCATCTGGGTTTGAAATGATGAAGTCAAACTGTCCCTATTTGCAGATGACATAATCACATATATAAAAAAACCTAAAGACTCTATCAAAAAACCCTTAGAGCTGTTTAATACTGTTAGGAAGGTTTCATTATACAAAATCAATGCCCCCAAATCAGTTGCATTTATATACTCCAATAATGAACTAACAGAATAAGAAATCAAGAAAGTAAGCCCATTTACAATAGCCACCAAAAGCATAAAATATATAGGATTCAACTTATCCAAGGAGGTGAAAGATCTCTTCAATGAGAACTACAAATCACTGCTGAAAAAATTAAGATGACTTATAATGATGGAAAGATAATCCATGCTCTTGGATTGGAAGAATTAACATTGTGAAAATGTCCATACTACCCAAAGCAACGTACAGATTCAATCCCATCAAAATTCCAATGACATTCTTAACAAAATAGAAAAAAAAATATAACCTTCATATGAAACAATAAAAGACCCTGAATAGCCAAAGCAACAAACAAACAAACAAACAAACAAACAAATAAATAAATAAAAGAGAGCTGGCGGCATAACACTACCTGACTTCAAATTGCACTACAAAGCTATAGAAACCAAAACAGCATGGTACTGGCATAAAAATAGACACTCCAATCAGTGGAACACAACAGAGAACCCAGAAATCAACCCATAGACTTGCAGCCAACTTATATTTGACAAAGGTTACAAAAACATACACTGCAGAAAAGACTGCCTTTTCAACAAATGATGCTGGGAAAATTGGTTATCCATATTCAGAAGAATGAAACTAAACATGCACCTTTCACCATATACCAAAATCAATTCAAAATGGATTAAAGATTTAAGTTAAGACCTGAAAATGTAAAACTACTAAGGAAGAATACAGGGGAAACACTTCTGGAAGTAGGACTGGGCAAAGAATTTTTGAAGAGCCCAAGAGCACAAGCAACAAAAGAAAAAATGAATTGGATTATATCAAACTAAAAAGCTTCTATGCAGCAAAGGAAGCAATCAACTGAGTGAAATGACAACCTACAGAATGGTAGAAAATATTCACAAACTATATATCTAACAATGGATTACTATCCAGAATATACAAGAAACTCAAGCAGCTATACCATTAAAAAGAAAAAAAAAATCCAATTAAAAAATAGGCAGAGCTGAATAAACATTTTTCTTTCTTTTTTTTTTTTTGTCTTTTTCCGTGTCCGGCAACGGATCGCAACCCTCAGTGTCGACCCCGTACCGGACCGGGACCGGCAACGGGATTGCAACCCTCGGTGTTGCTCCCGCGCCTTGCTCAGCCAGTGAGTGGGAACCGGTCTGTATGTGGGATCCGAACCCTCGGGCGGAGCGCCTCCGCGCTGTGGGATCCGAACCCTCGGGCGGGAGCGCCGCCGCGCTTCCCAAGCGGCGCACTTATCCAGTGTGCCACCGGGCCGGCCCTGAATAAACATTTCTCTAAGGAAGACTTACAAGTGTCAAAAAGGCACTTAAAAAATGCTCAACATCACTAATCACCAGGGAAATGCAAATTAAAAACACATTTAGATATCACCTCACCCGAGTTAGATTGTCTATAATGAAAAGGACAGAGAATAACAAATGCTGGTGAGGATGTGGGGAAAAGGGAGCACTCCTACACTGTTGGTGGGACTGTAAATTAGTACAACCTCTATGAGGAACAGTATGGAGGTTTCTCAAACAACTATAGATAGATCTTCCATACAATCCGGTAATCTCATTTCCAGATATATACCCAAAGGAATGGAAATCATCTTGTCTAAGGGATACCTGTACTCCTGTGTTCATTGCAGCTCTATTTACAATAGCCAAGATATGGAAGCAATCTAAATGTCCATCAACATCTGGATAAGGAACATGTGGTATATATACACTATGGAATACTACATTGCCATGGAAAAGATTGAAACTCTGCCATTAGTGGTAACATGGATGAGCTTGGAGAAAATTATGTTGAGTGAAATAAGCCAGGCACAAAGGGAAAAATACTGCATATCCTTACTCAGAAGTGGGAACTAAAAAAGAAAAGAAGGAAGGAAAGAAAGACCACAGTGATGCATTGGACTTGCAGGTGGGAGAAAGCACACATAGGGTTGTATGTGTGTGTGGGGGGGGGAGGTCAGGGTTTAATTGGCTGTGGGACATGGGGAATAATAGCAATTTTTGATAATGGGAATCCTGATACTATTGATCTTACCATCATATCCTGGGTGTAGGTGGTGAAGGTCAGCTTTGTACCCCATGAATATGCATAAGCAATAAAATAAAATTAAAAAATAAAAAGGTATGAAATTCTACCATTTGCAGCAACATGGATGACCTTGGAGAAAATTATCCTAAGTGAAACATCCCAGGTATGGAAAGACAAATACTGCATGTTCTCTCTGATAACTGAAAACTGAATGCATAAATAAAGAAATAAACATTAAAGAGAGACAGAGAGAGAGAAAGAAAGAAAGAAACAAATCACAGTAATACACTGAAATTTTAACAAGAGAGAAAAGAACTGTGGTTACTAGAGGTGGGAAAGGGGAGGGGAGGAGGAGAGAGGGGGCTAACAAAGAATTGGCTAATGGACACAAAGAATGATTGCATATAGTAATGATGAATAAGCTAACTACCCTGATCTAGCTATCACACATTGTACACAGCTATTGAAAAATCAATGTTGTACTGCACATGTATGCATAACAAATTATCTTTTAAAAAAGTAAAAAAAAAAAAATAAGATAAGAAATAAAATCAAGGCATTTACAGGGCTGTTCTCCCTTCAAAGATTTCAGGAATCTTTTCTTGCCTCTTCCTGGCTTCTGATGGTTGCCAGAAATCCTTAGCATTTCTTGGCTTATAGCTGCATTACTCTAATTTTGCCTCTGTCTTTGCATGGCCATTTTCCCTCCTTGTGCATCTGTGTGTCTGGTGTCTTTCCCTATAAGGACCTCAGTCTTTGGACTCAGGATCCACCCTAATCCGTATGACCTCATTTTAACTTGTATCCATGATACAAATATATTGTCAAATAAGGTCACAGTAATGATACAAACATGATACAAATATTTTGTCAAATAATGTCATAGCCACAGGTACTAGGGTTTAGGACTTGAACATATCTTTTTTGGTAACAAAATTCATCCTACAACAGATAAACATATGTATGCATGTATGTATGTATATATGTTTGTCTGTGTATCTGTGTTTTATACTTGTTTATAGTAGGAGTGTAATCAGATATCAACCATATTTAAAGTTGTCTGCTAGCTCAAATGCCAGGCTCATCTACGGTTTGTTTCTGTTGCCTTGTTTTTCTTCTAGGTTATCTGTCCCATGCATAGGTGCTCTTGAACTTACAATGAGATAACATTTCAGTCAACCCATTGTAAGTCAAAAATGCATTTAATACCCCAATAAACCCATCATAAAATCAAAAATTCATAAGTCAAACCGCTGGAAGTCCATATGCCTCTTGACTTACAGTGGGGTTGTGTCTTGATAAACCCATCATAAAACTGAAAAATTGTAAGTCAAGAACCATCTGTAATTGTCTGTATTGATTTTTGATTAGATTCTGTTCATTGTACACAAAAGAGCCATACAGACTCTTGAGGATGTTATCTTTTACTGGAGAGGGTTTAACTTTTTATCTTCTAGGCAGATATGAGAAGAGGGGCTTGTCACCTTAATCAACTTAAAAACAAACTGGGTTAAGGCTGGATTTCAGTTTTGATAAAGCTCTATATGCCTCTGTCTTTTTTGTTATTGTTGTTTCTGTTCTAAGAATTTGACTATTCAAGGCTTTTATCTGAAAATCCACTAGGTTTCTGCTTCGTAAGCACCTCTGATCTGTGGGAATTTTCCCTCTGATTTTCAGTTATTTGTTTTTATTCTTTATATCACATTCCAGTGCTGCTTTTAAATTTATCAGATGTCTCCAGGCTGAGAATGGCTGTGTTTGAATCCCCTCAGTTCTAGAATTTTGCCACTAATATGTCTCACAGTGACCAAATATCTGCTGGTTTATCTGTGCTTCAGCAATGACCCTCTGCTAGGGCAAAGTCTATATTCTTAGTCTTCTACCATACCCTGAATGGCAAATGTTCCTAGGAGAAAGCAGTTTCAGGGTTTCAGCTCTCATCTATTGTTTTTTTATGGCTTCTTTTTCTCATTTTTTTAAAAATTTATTTTTGATTGTACATATTTATGGGGTACAGAGTTGACTATCAATATTTGTGTACAGTATGTGATGATCAAATCAATATTATTATCATGTTCATCATGTCAAAGAGATACCAGCACTCCTATGTTCATCACAGCTCTGTTTACAGTAGCCAAGACATGGAACCAACCTAAATGTCTATTGATGGATGATTGGATAAGGAAACTGGTATATATACACCGTGGAATACTACTCTGCCATAAAAAAGAATGAGATACTCCCATTTGCAACAACGTGGATGAACCCGGAGAAACTTATGTTGAGTGAAATAAGCAAAGCACAGAGGGATAAATACTGCATGTGCTCACTCATATGCAGGAGCTAAGAGAGAAAGAAGGACGGAAAGAAAAACCACAGTAGTACATTTGTCTTACACAGGGAGGGAACACTCCTAGGGCTACAAAGTGGACTGTGGGGAAAAGAGGGAGTGGGAGGGAGGTTGGGGGATAATTGGGTGGGGGTCACGGGGTACAAAAGTAATTTCTGGTAATGGGTATGCCCCCAGTCGGAATCGGGCCCTCACATCATGGGCATGAGGGGTGACAATCAGCTTTGTATCTAAGCAATAATCATAATAAAAAATAAAAATAAAAGAAGAATTTCCAGAAGAAAACATAGGGAATACACTTCAGGAAGTTGGACTGAGCAAAGTCTACATGTATAAGACCCCAAAAGCACACGCAACAAAAGAAAAAATAAACAAATGGGATTATATCAAACTAAAAAGCTTCTGCACAGCAAATGAAACAATCAGCTGAGTGAAAATATAACCTATAGAATGGGAGAAAATATTTGCAAACTATACATCTGAAAAGGGATTAATATCCAGAATATACAAGGAATGCAGAATTGGGATTGCTGGATCATATGGACGATCTATTTGTAGTTGTTTGAGAAACCTCCATACTGTTTTCCACAGTAGCTGTACTAACTTACAGTCTCACCAACAGTGTAGGAGTGCTCCCTTCTCTCCACACCCTCACCAGCATTTATTGTTCATTATCTTTTTGATTATAGGCAGTCAAACTGGAGTAAGGTGGTATCTCAACATAGTTTTAATTTGCATTTCCCTGATGACTGGTGATGTTGAACATTTTTTCATGTAACTGTCAGCCATTTGTATGTCTTCCTTTGAAAATTGTCTATTTAGCTCCTTTGCCCAGTTTTCAATTGGGTTATTTGTTTTTTTTAACTGTCTACTTACTTAAGTTCTTTGTATATTCTGGATATGAATCCCTTGTTGGACACATACTTAGCAAAATTTTTCTCCCACTCCGTAGGTTGTTGTTTCACTCTGTTGATTGTTTCCTTTGCTGTGCAGAAGCTTTTTAGTTTAATATAGTCCCATTTGTTTATTTTTTCTTTTGTTGCTTGTGCTTTCAGGCTCATGTTCACAAAGCCTGTGCCCAGACCTAATTGCTGAAGTGTTTCACCTATATTTTCCTTTAGTAATTTTACAGTTTCAGGTCTTATACTTAAGTCTTGAATCAATTTTGAGTTGATTTTAGAGTATGGTGAGAGACACATATCTAGTTTTATTCTTCTGCATATGGATATACAGTTTTCCCAGCGCCACTTGTTGAAGAGGCAGTCTTTTCCTCAATGTATATTTTTGTTGCCTTTTGTCCAATATCAGATGGCTATGAGCCTGAGGGGTGATTTTTTGGTTCTGAATTCTAATCCACTTGTCTGAATGTCTATTTTTGTAGCAGTACCATGCTGTTTTGGTTACAATAGCTTTGCAGGATAATTTGAAGTCAGGTAGTGTTACGCCTCCAGCTTTATTTATTTGTTTATTTTTGTGCAGGATTTCTTTGGCTATTTGGGGTCTTTCGTTTTTCCATACGAAAGGTAAGATTGTTTTTTTCATTTCTGTGAAGAATGTCATTGGTATTTTGATGGTGATTGCATTGAATCTGCAGATCGCTTTGGATAGTATAGACATTTTCAAAATGTTAATTCTTCCAATCCAAGAGCATGGAATATCTTTCCATCTTTTTGTGTCTTCTTTAATTTCTTTCAGAAGTGGTTTGTAGTTCTCCTTGTAGAGGTCTTTCACCTCCTTTGTTAAATCGATCCATAGGTATCTTATTTTTTTCATGGCAATTATAAATGGGCTTAATTTCTTTATTTCTCTTTCTGTTAATTCATTATTTGAGTATATCAATGCTACTGATTTGGGGGCATTTATTTTGTATCCTGCAATATTTCTGAAGTTGTTAACCAGCTCTAGGAGTTAGTTTCAGGTCTTATACTTAAGTCTTTAATCAATTTTGAGTTAATTTTGGTATATGGTGAGAGATATGGTTCTAGTTTCACTCTTCTACAAATGGATATCCAGTTTTCCCAGGACCATTTATTGAAAAGGCTGTCTTTTGCCCAATGTATGTTCTTGCTGCTTTTGTCAAAGATCAGTTAACTGTGAGTTCCTGGGTTGATTGCTGGGTTCTCTATTCTGTTCCATTGGTCCATGTGTCTGCTTTTATGCCATTACCATCCTTTTTTGGTTACTATAGCTTTGCAGCATAATTTGAAGTAAGGTAATGTTATGCCTCCAGCTTTATTATTATTACTTTTTTGCTCAGAATTGCTTTGGCTATTTGGGGCCTTTTATTGTTTTATATGAATGTTAGGATTTTTTTTTTTATTTCTGTGAAGAATTTCATTGGTATTTTGATGGAGATTGCATTGAATCTGTAGATAGCTTTGGGTAGTATGGACATTTTCACAATGTTAATACTTCCAATCCATGAACAAGGAATGTCTTTCCACCTTTTGGTGTCCTCTTTAATTTCTTTTAGGAGAGTTTTGTAGTTCTCACTGTATAGAACTTTCAACACTTTGGTTAGATTTATTGATTGGTATTTTATTCCATTGGTAGTTATTGTAAATAGGCTTGCTTTCTTGATTTCATTTTCTGCTTTTTCATTGTTGGTGTATAAGAATGCTGCTGATGTTTTGCATATTGATTTTGTATCCTGCAAATTTACTGAATTTGTTTATGAGCTTTAGGAATCATTTGGTAGAGGTTATGGGTTTTTCTATATATAGGATCATGTCATCTGTGAACAGTGACGATTTGAGTTTTTCTTTTACAATTTGATGTCTTTTATTTCTTTTTATTGCCTGATCGCTTTGACTAAAACTTTCAATACTATGTCGAATAATCTTTTTGATGTGCTGTTGTATTCTGTTTGCTAATACCTAATTGAGGACTTTTGCATCTATGTTCATCAAGGATAGTGGCCTGCGGCTTTTTGTCATTGTTGTTGTTGTTGTGTGTTTGTTTGATTTTGGTTTTAGGGTGATACTTGTCTCAGAATAAATTTGGGAGAGTGATCTCTGTTTCAGTTTTATGGAAGAGTTTGAAAAGGCTTGGTGTGAATTCTTCTTTAAGGTATTTTACAATTCAGCAGTGAAGCCACCTGGCCCTGGGCTTTTCTTTGTTGGGAAATTGCTAATTACTGCATCAATCTTGTTGCTTGTTATTGTCTGTGTTCAAGTTTTGTATTTCTTCTTGGTTCAGTCTTGGTAGTTCATATGTGTCCAGACATTTATCCAATTCCTCCAGGTTTTCAAATTTGTTGGCATATAGATTATATTTCTGTAGTATCAGTTGTAATGTCTCCTTTTTCATTTCTGATTTTTGTTATTTGAGTCTTCGCTCTTCTTTTTAAAATAGTCTGGCCAATGGCTTCTCTATTTCATTTATACTCTCAAAAAACCACTTTTTTGTTTCATTGAGTTATTGTATTATTCTTTTGGTCTTTATTTCATTTAGTTCTGCACTAATCTTAATTATTTCTTTCCATATACTTGATTTGGGGTTAGATTGTTCTTATTTTTCTTGTATTTTGTGATTTGACATTAGGTTGTTCTGAAGGTTAATTCCAGGTGTCAACTTAGTTAGATTAAGGAATGTCGAGAAACCTGGTAAAGCTATCTTTTTAGGTGTGTCCTTGAGGGTGTTTCCAGCAGAGATTAGCATGGGAGCCTGAGTGTACTGTGTGGGAAAGACTTGCCTTAAATGTGGGTAGGAATCATCCAATCCACTGTTGGACTGGAGAGAAAAAAAAAAAAAAAAAAAAACAGAGAAAGAAGTTGAATCTCTCTATCCACTACAGCTGGGATACACCCTTCTCTCTTGTTCATGGACATCAGAACACAAGATATTTCAGCTTTTGGGTTCCAGGACTCACACCAAGGACACCATCAGCTTCCCTGTTTTTGAGGCCTTTGGATTTGGACTCAGTCACACTACTGGCATCCAGGTTGCAGACAGCCTATTGTAGGACTTCTCTTCACAATTGCATAAGATGATTCCCCTAATAAATCACCTCTCACATATTTAACACATACTATTGATTTTGTACCTCTGGAGAACCCTGACTAATAGAGTTGTTTATTTGAAGTCTTTCTATTCTTTTGATGTAGGCACTTATTGCAATAAACTTTCCTCTTAGTACTCCTTTTGCAGTATTCCATAGGTTTTGGTAAGTTGTACTTTCATTTCCATTTATTTCAAAGGATTTTTTGGTTTCCTACTTCTTTGACCCACTGGTTATTCAGGAGCACGTTGTTTAATTTTTGTAAACTTGTATAGTTTCCATAGTTTTCTATGTTGTTAGTTTCTGATTTTATTCCATTGCTGCCTGAATATATACTTGATAAGATTTCAATGTTTTTAAATTTTTTGAGACTCAATTTGTGATCTAAGTTGTGGTCCATCCTGGAGAATGAGCTGTGTGCTAATAAGAAGAATGTATATTCTGTCATTCTTGGATGAAATGTTCTGCTTATTTCTGTCAAGTCTACTTGGTCTAAGGTGCTGTTTAAATCCAATATTTCTCTTGTGATTATTTTCTAGATGATATGACCAATGCTGAGACTGGTGCATTAAAATCCTCAACTATTACTGTGTTGGTGCCTGTTTTTCCCCTTAGATCAAATAACAGTTGCTTTATATATCTGGGTGCTCCAATGTTGGGTGCATATATGTCTATGATTATTGTATCATCTTGCTGCATTGATCTTTTATCATTATATCATGCCCTTCTTTGTCTCTTTTTATAGTTCTTGGTTTAAAGACTATTTTATCTGATGTAAGTATGGCAACTCCTGCTCGTTTTTAGTTTCCATTTGCATGGTATGTCTTTTTTCATCTCTTCTCTATTAGGCTGTAAGTGTCTTTATTGGTGAAATGAGTCTTTGCAGGTAACATATAGTTGGGTCTATTTTTTTAAAAATCCATTCAGCCAGTCTGTATCTTTTAAGTGTTGTATTTATTCTATTTACATTCAGGGTTATTACTGAAAGTATTGCCTTATTCCTGCCATTTGATTAATATTTCTATAATTGTTTTATATTACTTATGTTTATTTCTTTCCCTTTTATTGTTTATCTTTGCTCTTGGGTGTTTTTTTGTAGTGATAAAGTAAATTTTTTTCTCTTTCTCATTTGTGTATCTGTTCTACTAGTGGTTTTTATTCTTTCTTATGTATTTATGGTGACCTATATCTCTCTTTTGATTCCAGATGTAGGACTCCCTTGAGGATTTGTTGAAGGGCTGGTCTTGTGATAGTGAATTACCAGTTTTTGTTTGTCTGAGAAAGATACTATTTCTCCTCTACTTCTGAAGGAAAGCTTTGCTGGGTATGGTATTCTTGGTTGGCAGTTTTTCTTTTTTGAACCTAGAATATGTAATCCCACTCTCTCTTGGCCTGTAGGGTTTATGTTGAGAAGTCTGCTGTTAGCCTGATGTGGATTACCTTATAGGTAATTTGACATTTTTCTCTTGCTGTTTTTAGATTTCTTTGTCTTTGACTTTTGATAATTTGACTGCAAGCTGTCTCGGGATGTCCTTTTTGGATTGAAACTGTTTGGGGATCTTTGAGCTTCTTGGATCTGTAAGACCATCTCTCTCCCAATATTTGGGAAGTTTTCAGCTATTATTTCATTAAACAGGCTTTCAATGTCTTTTCCTTTTTCTTCCCCTTCCTGTACACCTATAATACAGATGCTTGTGTGCTTAAGCACTTAAGATTATCAGAAAGATTTCACAGGTTTTCTTCATTTTTTAAAATTCTTTTTCTTTTTCTTTGGTCCAAATGTGTTAATTTGAAAAGCCTGTCTTACAGTTTGGAGATTCTTTCTTCTGCTTGTTTTAGCCTGCTGTTTATGCTCTTGAATATATTCTTTTATTTCTTTGAATGCATTTTTCAGTCCCAGGATTTCTGCTTGACTTTTTTTTTTATTGTTTTTATCGCTGTTGAATTTCTCATACAGGTCCTAAAACTTCTTTTTGAATTCATTATGATTTCTATTTTTTCATCCATCATTTTGACTTTCCTTAGTATTGCCCTTTGAGATTCTTCCCCAGGCAATTTGTCTGCTTACTGTTGTTGGGTGTCTGGTATTGGAGAATTGTAGTCTTCTGGGGGAGTCAAGCTTCCTTGTTTCTTCATGCTTTTCACTTCTCTGTGTTGATGTCTGGGCATCTGGTGGTTTGGTCACTTTTAATTCTAGGAGTGGCTTTAGAAGGGGGAGATTCTTTCCTGTATAAATATTCTATACTGACAGTTGGTTTGGGTGCTTTAAGTTTGGATCTGGGTGCTTTAAGTTTGGATCTGGGTGCTTTAAGTTTGGACCTGGGTGAGTGTGGTCATGCAGACTTTATGTGACTTCTTCAACTGCATTCAATCTTAGAGTTGTCAATGGGTGCCTTTGTGGCCTAGGTGGAGCGGCCCTTTGCAGTTTCTTGTTAGGATGGGTTTCTTGTTGGGGTGGGTGATCTACTGTCAGTTAATGGATAAATGTACACTGTTGCAGGAGTTCCTGGTAGGTTTATAGAGGGCCACTGATTCTGCTTTTGAGCCTGGAGCAAGCCTGTGTAGATGCCATAGGATGCAGTGGCTTTCTAGGGGAGTGCTGTAGGGAGGAAAAGCTGCTACCCAATTAGCTGTTGGTTTGGGAGTAGGTGCACATAGTTGTTGCAGGGCCTGTAAGCTCTGAAGGTGGATGACTGATCAGCTTTTGAGCCTGATGCAAGCCTGTAGGGGGTGCAGCTGAGGCCAGCAGTTCTGCAGAGGTTTGCCTTGGGGTATCAGAGCCCCTACCTGGTTTGATGCCAGTTTAGGAGCAGATATACACTGAGGCAACAAGTCCTGAGAGCCCTTTAGAGGGTCCCTGCCTCAGCTGTTGAGTCTGGAGCAGGCCCATGTGAATGATGCAGGATGCAACAGCTCTCTGGAGGTGTGCTGAAGGAAGATAAAGCTGCTACCCAATTGCTTTTGAGCCTAATATGAGCTTGAAATAATGCAGCTGAGCCCAGCAACACCCTAGGGGCCTGCCTTGGGGAGGGGCTGCTGCATGAGTTCAGATGCTTGGGTTTTCGTCCTTCCATCTGTTCTAGGCTCCAGGCAGCTTGCACCTTGGTCCCACCTGCACTCAAGCCAGCATAGCATAATGCAGGCAGTGTGGAGTATACTAACATTTATAAAGCAAATTTATTTCACAGTGCCTAGTTTCCAAAGCCCTGTAGTTTTAGTTATGGCTTAACTTTTTAAAATTACATATAGAAATGTTAACCTTACGAAAGACAGGAAACTTTCCCCAGGATAAAGTCTCTGATATAAAGAATTGTAACACTGCAAAGTTGCTGGCTCAAGGACAGACAAAAGTTACTTGATTGTTATGTAAACATACTAAGGAAATTGCTGTAGAGAAAGAAAATGTTTGTTAAAAACAAGCTTTTGTTGGTGGATTGACTTAACCTTTTTCAAATTACGTTATGGAATGTCAGTTTGCTATTTCACTGATGTTACCAGCTTCTATTGTTAAACTATACTTAATCATAACTCCACTTATGTTCCTTTTCTGTAACTTCCTGGTCTGGAGAATAAATATGGGGAGAAAATCCCAGTCCGGTGTTAATTTCCCAAAGGAGGAATGCCTCTCTCTTGAGGGTTCCAGGAAGTTAACCCCTTCAGGTATCTCACTGCTTAGAAGAAATAGGCTTTGAGTAATCCTTTTGCATCTCCATCACCCCATGGGAGTCAAAGCAACAAGGCAGGGCCTCCATACAAAGAGACTCATGCTTGCTGGGTCCAGTGCAGAGGTCTAGGCTCCAAATAGCTGGGATTGTGGCCCTACCTGGGCCCATGCAAGTTCATGGAGGGTCATGGAGGGAGGCAGGGTTTCTGCCAAATTAGCTATGGGCTGCACAGGTACCTGTGGGCTCAGCCTCCACAGGCCATACAAGACAGATCATGAATGTGAGGCACCACTGCACTCCCTTGGATTTTCTGCTCAGCCAATCTGCCTGCTTTCCTGGGGCAGAAGTGTTGCTAAGTGAGTTCAGAAGCTGGGGTCTCTTGTCTTTCTGTCTGACATAGGCTCCAGGCAGCCTGTGCCCCAACCCTGCTGGTGCCCAAGTGAGCACTGTAGAATGCAGGCAGTGTCCAGACAAAGGGAATCAGGCTCATTGGGTCCAGCAATGGGGTCTAGGCTCCAAACAACTGGGAGGCCAGTGCCCCTGTGAGAATGTTGAGGGTTCCAGTGGGAGGCGGGGCTGCTGCCAGGATAGGTGTGGGCCAGGTGGGCACTTCTGGGTTCAGCTACCATAGGCCATGCAAGGTAGGATGCAAATTTGGGCAACTGCTGCATTTTGGTGGGTTTCCTACTTAGCAGGTCTACCTCCCCACGTGGGGGGTTGTGAGTGCTGAGCGAGTTCAGACATGGGTCCCAAAAGGACTGGAAGGACTCCCCCAAGTCAGGGATCTCTGGCCTTTGTGGTGGTGGTGGGAATATCTGGTGTCTTTTCCAGCTTAGCTTCTCTCTGCCTGGTTCCAGGCTGGTTCCTGTGGCAGGGCTAAGGCTGGATGCCCTGTTCTGCTCCCTGTGGTGCTGTTCCCTTCTTCCATGCTTCACAAGAATCTCTTCACTCTTCTGGTGCTCTGCATCATGTTTCAACAGGTTCCAGTCAAAATATATCTATTTGTCTGTTATTTTGGTTTCTTCTTATGGGGAAGGCAGTAGCGCCAGACCTCTCTAGTTGGCTATCTTGGAAAAAAAAATACAACTGGGTTTTTAGAGCATCTATACATGTAGGTCTTTGCATCCCAGGCAGTAGAAGATTAGAAAATTTTTCACTGTATTTTTTATAGGTTTAGAGCTTAATTCTTTTGTGTCTTACTTTGTTTAGATACAGGATATAGCAAACATCTTGGTTGTATGTTTGAAACCCTAAAGTCTCCAGTTTTTCACTCCAGCCCCACAGGACCACCAAACAATTTGTTGTTTCCTTTACCCAAAGCAGTAGCTCTCTGCTTCAGCTACACTTGCCCAGGATTTTCTAATTCCCTCAGGAAAGAGGCAGCTGAAGATCCTTAGCTAACTTCTCAAAGGTTTTCTCTTTTCTGGAATATTATTCCTTCTAGTTCTCATTGCTTCTGCAGCTTTCTGATTGTAGGGAAAGTAAAGATAAATGGTCAGGATTCCTTAAGGGGTTCAGAATCTTGCCAAGCATTTGGTGTAAATGTGCACATGTGCCCAGGTGTTCCTTTGTTATCGCTAAATATAATTGTGCATGTGCACCCAGGTTTTCCTGGGTTGTCTGACTCATAACCAGGTGTCCTGGGTTACCAGATTTAAGTATAAAGGATGAGTGGCTCTGATCCACAGTGCCCTCCCCCCCCACTCCAGGATGCCCTGGGGGGGGGGGAGGGGGACAGGGAGGTTACTACTATTGCTGGAAGCTGTTGCTGCAAGCTGTTCCTGCCAGTGCCCCTGGGACCCTCTGAGAGGCCACCACTGCTGCTGCTGCTGAGGATGCTGAGGACTGAGCTCATGTCATCTGCCAATGGCCTCTGGGAGCTTTTCCAATTACCTAGCTTATGAACCTGCATGTGAGGGGTCTGGTAACCCAGCTTGGCATGTGAGGGGTCTGTGACCCAGTCTGTACAATGGGTTTGAAGGGTCTGTGGGCCCTAACCCAACAATAAAATTGGCTACTTCAGCAGGCAACAATTGCCCTAGCCATACACTGATACCTTTAAAGTTTTCTCTTTTCTGGTTGATTTCAGTGATACTATTGGCCTGCTGCAAACTATTCCATCCTGTTTGAAAGCAAGAAAACTCATTAATCTCTTTTTGATATCTATACCAGTATCTCCTATAGTGTTTTTCTAGCATTTTGAGATCCTGGGGTAATTTAAAAGAAAGACATGTTATTATTAATCTGTCTTACAGAATTTTAAGAAATGGCTTTTATTATCTTGTTATCCAGGTGGCCTGCATGGAAACTAGAATATGCCCATCTGCCACCTAGTTCAAAGTTGATAATTCTGCATATTCTACATTGAAACATTTATTTGAGAACCTGTATACTGCTAATATCAATATTTGTATTTTCAGTGCTGATGTAATATTGGGTGTTGCCTCTTTGAAGCTAGGAGATAATTTCAAATTCAGTGTATTCTATTTAAATACACTCTTTTTTGTCTTTAGCCAATCACTTTCTGATACATCAATAGTAAGCCAACTCCTTCATTGTACATGTTTGCTTAAGCACTGCAGATATGTGTAGTACACACATTTGCTTTACCTATTCTTGCCCATGTATATTGCCTCTTTTTTCAAAATATGGGATAGCAACTTTTCATCTCTTATATTTTATATACAAGACCTTTACTATTCCAGTTAACACTGCTACTCTATTTTTATAGCTCCCCACTCCTACTTGCAGATCAAGTGATATATACCTACCATATTGAAGGCACTGTGATAAATATTATAATTTATACAAAGACAGCTAAAACAGAGTTTCTGACATTAAGAATATTATAAAGCAGTAGGGAGATAATGCTCAAATAAAAGTAACAACAATGAATAAGGCAAGGCATGTGTCAAAAAGAAAGGTACTTGGTTTTAAGCATAATTGAAAGGAGTAACAGACCACATTCAATTTGGGAATGAGAAAAGGCTCTATAAAAGTAGTGGTATTTAGGGAAAACCTTGAAGAATGTATAACCTTGCAGCCAAACATAAGTAGAATGAGGGAGTTTCAAGTGGAGATTTTGTATTTTTTTTTTTTCCTTTTTGTCTTTTTTCGTGACTGGCAACGGATCGCAACCCTCAGTGTTGCGCCCGTACTGGACCGGGACTGGCAAGGATCGCAACCCTCAGTGTTGCGCCCGTACTGGACCGGGACCAGCAACGGGATCGCAACCCTCGGTGTTGCACCCGCACCTTGCTCAGCCAGTGAGCAGCCACTCTGTATGTGGGATCCGAACCCTCGGCGGGAGCGTTGCCGCACTCCCAAGTGGTGCACTGTAGCAGTGCGCCACCGGGCCGGCCCGGAGATTTTGTATTTTAACCAAGCTTGTACTGTGCTTACTTTTCCACCTCTTTATTGACTAGTCTGAAATTCCTCAGGTCTTTGAATCACTTCATTTAAAGTTGTTAAAGCTCAGATGTGTTTTTTTTGAGAGCAGTGGGTTTAGTAAAACCTGGATTTAGCACAGGAATTATGAATGGGGCTATAGAAAAGGAGAACCAACATTTATTGAATACCCAAAATGCTTTAAACATCTCACATGATTTCTTTATCTCCCTATCTCCAGTCCTATAGGGTGACACTATTATTTTTATTTTTAAAATAGAAGAAAAATTAAGACCCAGTGGAGCTCAATATTTTGTTCAAAGACACTGTTGATGTCAGGGTTGCAAATTTTTTTTTCTTTTTGTTTTTGTGACCGGTAAGGGGATTGTAACCCTTGGCTTGGTGTCGCCCTCACCGTGCTCAGCCAGTGAGTGCACCGGCCATCCCTATATAGGATCTGAACCCTGGCGGGAGCCCAGCACTGCTGCGCTCCCAGTGCTGCACTCTCCCCAGTGAGCCACAGGATCGGCCCAGGGTTGCAATTTTAATCTATCTGCTTTTTGCTACGCACATGTACTTTGTCCACATGACGCAGTCTCCTTACTACATTATGGTACATAAGTCTTGAAAGGTTGGTATGAGTTATTTGCATAGGAAGTTAAATGTCAATCTTTTAGAAGCCAAAGCCATAATAGAAGTTGAAAAGAAGTGATCTGAGGATTCAGCAGATTGGCATTTCAAACTAGTCAATGAAAAGTGATGAAAAAGCAAGTGCAGTATAAAGTTGGTAAAAAATGCAAAAAACCAAAAGCTATCATAGCAGACACAATCTTTTGAAGAAACCAAGTAGCATAATAGTCCAATAAATAAATTCAAAATGTGCCCTTCAATGAAATATAGATAAAACTATCTTTGGAAATATTGGTGACTCATTTTCTGAATTAAAAAATGCAATTTCAGTTTGATAACAAAGTAATCACAGCAAATTCTTTCTGAGTTTGATAATTATTCACATTTATTTTAGTTACATGAATAATAATACCTCTTGTAGAAAAAAATTAAACAGACAGAAACCAAAATGAAAGACAATTACAATACTCTGAATTTCCAACATCCAGGAATAATCATAATTACCCCCAAATTTGTGCATATTCTTTCAGATTTGCGATACAAATATGTTTATGAAATACGTCTTCCACACACACACGAAATATAGAATTATACTATAATGCTAGTTGATAATTTTTGAAGTTTTTGTAATGGAAATTTAGAACATATAAAAGTAAAGACTATAGTTCTTATATTAGGAACCCTCCCCCAGTACCTATTGCCCTATTTCAGCAATTACCAACAAATAACCATTATTTCTTCATTTGTACACACTCTTACTACCTCCCTTCTAGAATTATTTAAAAAAACAAACTCAAGTATTGCATCATTTTATTCAAAAATTCTACAATATATATTTGTAATCAATAAGGAGTTTGTTTTTAAACAAAACCTTAATAAAACGATCACATCTGACATGAACAATCGCTTCCTTGATATCCTCAAATAATCATGGGCTATTCGGCTTTCCCCATTATCCTAAAAAATGTCTTTTTAGAATTTAGTTTTTGCAACTACAATTTCTTTGAAGGTGTTACAACAAGCAAATGGAAAGGACATTCTTGGATGGGAGGGGGGAGAGGAAGGAGGGAGGGAGTTTTCGGTGATAGGTCATAATAATCAACCACATTGTATATTGACAAAATAAAAAAATAAAAATTAAAAAAAAAAAGAATTTAGTTTTTGAATTAGGATCTGAAGTGCAAACAGTGCAATGGATTATTATATCTTTTATAGTATAATACTATGCATTACCTTTAAAATCAAGTTTATTGAGATATCATATACTTGCAATATAGTGCACCTAAATAAAGTACAGAGATGGGTGAGTTTTAACAAATGTAAACACCTGTATAATTAACCCCACAAAGAGAAATTAAAATGTTTCCATCACTCAACAAAGTTCCCTCATGCTCCTTTGTAAACAACCCTTGTTACACCGTGCCCCTGGAAACAGTGATCAGCTATCTGACACTATAGGATAATTTTCCTATTCTATAGTTTCATATAAATGGAATCACATAGTGTTTACTCTAATATTTCTGGCATTTTTTGTTATACAAAAATATTTTTTGAGACTCTTTCATTTTATTGAGTATATCGTGAGTTTATTCCTTCCATTGTTGAATAATTTCCCATTGTATGGATATGCTACAAATTGTTCTTCATAAATATGTTGATAGATATTTGATTGTTTCCAGATTTTGACTATTATGAAGTTGCATGTCAAAGGGATACCTGTACTCCCATGTTTATTGCAGTGCTCTTTACAATAGCCAAGAGTTGGAACCAGCCCAAATGTCCATCATCAGATGAGTGGATAAGGAAAATGTGGTATATCTACACAATGAAATACAACTCTGCTATAAAAAAAATGAAATACTACCATTTACAGCAACATGGATGGACTTAGAGAAAATTATATTAAGTGACATAAGCCAAGCACAGAAAGAGAAATAACACATGTTCTCACTTGTGGGAGCTAAAAATAAGTAAATAAATAAATATACAAAAAAATAAATGGGCAGGGGGAGAAGACACAACAATTACAATTCCTTGAACTTGTGAAGACAAGTGAAAAGATGTGAAGTTGATGGGGGGGAGGAGGGAGAGGAAGGAGGAAAAGAAGGAATTGGTAAAGGGACACGAAAATCAACCACATTGTATATTGATAAATTAAAATTTAAAAAAGTTGCTCTGAACATGTGGGTGCAAATGATTTTGTGTACGTATCTTTTTTCTTTTAATTTTTTTCTTGGGGAAATACCTAGAAGTAGAATTGCCAAGTCATATAGCAAGTATATATTTACTTTTAGAAATAACTGCAAAACTTTTTAAAAATACAGTAATTGCATTTTACACTCTCAACAGCAATATATGAGAGTTCCTGTTGCTTTACATCTTTGTCAATACTTGGTATTATCAGAATTTCTAATTTTAGCAATGTTAGTAGATGTGTAGCAATAGTATCTATTTTTGGTTTTAACTTGCATTTCTATGATGACTAATGGTGTTCTATAACTTTTAATGTACTTATTGGCCATATGTACATGTTCTGTGAAATGTTCAAGTCTTTTTCTCATTTTTTAAAAAATTGGGATGTTTGTCTAGTTATTGAGTTGAATGACTTCTTAATATATTTTGATTATAAATATAAGAGATGTACCTATCTATCTATCATCTGTCTGTCTATCTATCGATGTAAAAAATTTTCTCCCAGTGTTTGGCTTGCATTTCATTCTTTTAACAATATATTTCAAAAACCTGTGTTTTAAATTTTGATAATGTCAAATTTATTATTATTTTTTTGGTTAGAGCTTTTTTTATCCCCGTATGTAGAAATCCTTGCCTACTCAAATGTTGCAAGTTTTCTCTTACATTATCTTCTAAAAGTTTTATAATTGTAGAATTCAAATTTAATTCTGTGGTTTATTTTGAGATAAATTTCACGTACGATGAGGTAAAAGTCAAGGTTTCTTGTTGTATATTAAAGATTTCCAATCACTCTAAATTTGTTGAAAAGACTATTCTTTATCCATTGAATTGACTTGGCACCTTTGTCAAATATCAATCGATCCCATAAGTGTGACTCTACTTTGAGATCGTCTATTGACAATTATGACCTTTTTTGTGCTGTCTTGATGACAATAACTTTATAGCAAATATCTAAATCACATAGTACAAACCCTCCCGTTTTGTTCTTTTAAGAAATCAGTTTGGCTACTTTAGGTCTTTGTTCTATATAAATTGCTGAATAATCTTGTCAATTGCTACACAAAATCAAGCTTACTGGTATTTTCAGTGACATTTTGTTGAATGTATAGATTAGTTTTGGGAGAATCCATATATTAACAACACTGAGTATTCCAAAATATGAATATGGCATGACTCCATTATTAAGTTTGTTAATTTCTCTCAGCAAGACCTATAATTTCCAATGTTCCAATTTCCAATACAGATATCCATACGTTTTTTTTTATGTTTTTAATGTTAGTGAAAACAATGTTTAATGTTTTTTATTTTATGATTGTTTATTGCTAATATATAGAAATTCTTTTAGCTTTTCTATATAAATTTTGTATCCTGTGACATTGGTAAATTCACTTACCCCTTCCATTAGCTTTTTCATAGATTTCTTAGGATTTTTTATGCACACAATCATGTCATGTTATAATAAAGAAAGTTTGTCTTTTTGCTTCTTAATTTGCATATTTATGATTTCTTTTCTTTTTAAAAAAATCTTATCATATTGTCTGAGACCTCCAATATCATAATCACGTTTAGTGGAATTGGTAAGAGGGACATCCTTGAATTATTCTGAAGTTTTGGGAAAGTTTTCAAGTTGTTCACCATTAGATAGGACATTAGTTGCATTGGCTTTTGATAGATGCCTTTTTTTGGGATGAAGAAGTTTCATTTTATATATGTAGCTTCCTGAAAACTTTTATGATGTACTGGCGTTAAATATTTTTAATGATTTTTTTGTGTATGCAAATGTTGAGTCAATCATATTTGTCACTTATTCCTCTAATATCCTGTTAATTTGCTATGTTAATTAATTTTGGAATACTAAATTGGCCTTGCATTACTGGAATAACATCCAGTTGATCATGATTTAGTATCATTTGAATATATGCTTTGATTTGATTTGCTAATACCTTATTTAGATTATTTGTGTTTATGTTCATGAAGAATATTGATCTGTAATTTTTTGTCCTATTAAAGTTTTTCTCCTAGTTTTGCTATCAGTGTAGTGCTGGACTCATAGAATAATTTGGGAATTAATTGCTCCCTTTATTTTCTAAGAAATTCTGTAAGAAAAGTGCTATTCCTTCATTAAATATGTGATGGAATTCACTAGTGAAATTTTCTTTATGTAAAGGTTTTTATGTTAAAATTGAATTCGTATAGGTATATATATATATATATTAACATGAATTAATATGTATTCAAATATTGTTTTTGTTTCTTTTTTCTTTTTCAAAATATTTTAAATTTTTTTAAAAGAAAATGTAATTTTATTATTTTTTACATTCTAGGATATTGTTGCAGAGAAGTTAAGAGGGAGAGGGAGAGGAGAAAGGGAAAGGAAATGTGATGGAAGGAGGAAGGACGAGGGGCAGGATTGAGGCCTGTGGCACCCCCTCATTCCCACAGGGGAGACTAGGGTCTTCCATCAGTGGCTTGGTCATTGCCAGGCTGGATGAGCATCAGAAGGTTGTGGCAAAAGCCTTTTGCCCCCACCACCCCAGCTCAGGAACCCAGGGCCATTCTTGCTGTGGCTCAGTGGTCATTGCTGGGCTGGTTGAATTTGTCGGAGGGGTATGGCTGAGGCCCTTGGTCCCCCACCACCCTGGCTCAGGAAAGCCCAGGGTGCTTCCTGTGGCAGCTCAGTGGTTGCTGCTTTGCTGGCTTGTTTCTTTTTTTTAAACTTTGGTTAATTGTGTCTTTCAAGTAATTTGTTCATTTTATCTATATGTTTATATTTATTGACAAAATTCTTTACAAGATTTTCTTATTACTCATTTAATATTTGTAGGATATCACTTTTTCAATTCCTAATTTTAATAATTTATGTCCTCTCTGTTTTTTAATTCATCAATCTTGATAGATGTTGATTAATTTCAATACTCTTTTCAAAGAACCAACTCTTTATTTTACTGATGTTTTCTATTGTTTACCATTTATTATTTCATTTTCTACTCATCTTTATTGAACACATTTTGGATGATTTAAATCATATTAAATTTATAGAAAATTTTTATGGCCCAATGTGTTGTCTATTGTGGTGTATGTTCCATATGCACTTGAAAGAATCGTATTTTCTGCCATCATTAGGTGTATTTTTAATCAATATCAATTAAGTCAAGTTGTTATCTAGGATTAAGTCTTCTTTATCCTTCTCAATTTTGTGTCTACTTGTATTAATTTATTGAAAGAGATGTGTTGAATTTTTCAACTCTTTGTGTGCATTTTTCTATTTCTTTTTAACTCCTCAATGTTTGTTCATGCATTTTCAAGTTAGTTTTTGTGATGCATATTTCGGATAGTTATGTTTTCTTTATCAAATGACTTTTTTTCAACCGTTATGAAATAATCCTCTTTATCTCTAGTGATATTTTTTGTCCTGAGGTCTACTCTGTCTGATACTATTATAGCCTGTCCATCTTTATTATGGTTGGTAGTTTAATGATATTTTCTTAGATTTAACTTATTTGTGCCTTTGTATTTAAAGTGTACTTCTTATGGAATCTTGATTTTTATTCTGTCTGACAGTCATTGCTTTTCAATTGCAGTGTTTAGACCATTTAAAGTTAATGTAGTTGTCAACGTGGTAAGGTTTAAATCTACTATCTTGAAATATTTTTCTTTACATTTTATCTTTGTTTTCTCCTATCTTTTCTCAAAATCTCTTGGCTTAATCGAGTAGTTTCAATTTTCCCTTTTATCTTATTTATTGGCTATTAGCTATTCTTTGAGTCTACTTTAATATATAGTTTATCTGCTCTCCTTTTTTCCCTTGCCATTATTTTTTTGGAAGAAACTGGATCATTTTTTATATAAAATTTTCCACATTCAGGATTTTGCTGAGTGAATACCTGTACTGAACTTTGTGTTTTTATATTATTTTTGGAAGATAAAAGCTTGGTCAGATAATGACTCATTTATGACAAGATTACTACATAGGTTAATCGTATACTTTCTTTTACATCATAACAGGAAACATATAAGGTCTATTTTTCTCTCTTTTTGTGATGCTATGACTATTCAGTAGGTTCAGGTGTTATCATCATCATATGTCCATTATAAAGTTTTCCCTTAACCTTTGATCTAATTATTCTAGTAACACCTGAAAACCCTTATTTCGATTCATTATTTAATAGGTGTTTCTAAATGGATTAGAGTTTTGCCACCTCTCCTATTTAGTTGCATTGCCATACTCTTTATAAAGAAAAAAAAATACAACAGAATATATTCTTGTTTCTTTTACTTAATAATAATAATGAATTAGTTTTCTAGCATCACCCACATGTGACCAAAGTGTTATTTGGGTTGAGTATTATATTACAAACTTATTAATTAATAAATACTTTTATTCACAAGTTTTCCAATTTTTGGTCAGGCAGAGTCCCTGAAAATTATCCCCTGTGTCCCTCTGGACAAATAGGAGGTGATAGCTTCTTAGCTTTCTTATATGAAAAAATTTTCCAGGATCACATTTCCAGTTTATACCTTACATCTGAAATTAACCATTTCTTTAAGGAGGCTTGGTTTTATTTAATGGAAAATGGTACTTAGAGACCACCATTTGGGAGCAATGAACATTCATTGTGACTGCATATTTTATTTTTTCTTGGCTTTTTTGCTGAACAGAACTAGAGAAAAACATCTTTTTAAAGATAAAATGTCATGGGTTTGTAATATTTCCAATTGAAATTAAGGATTACAGGATTTTAAACTTCTTTGCTTTTTATATTTGTATCTCTTTTCCCTTATGCTGAAATTATGTTTTTAGTGATATTAACATAATTATTTCTTTGTATTATCATAACATATTTTATACACACCGGGTTGCTTATTACAATCTATATTATATATGAAAGTTTGTATATAATAGACTCAAAGTGAAAATGCCAATATTACTAAAAAATGTACTCTGTTTCTCTCTGTATATACACACATACACACACACGTACAAAGGTTCTTCAAAAAGTTCACAGAAATATTTGTATTATATTTAAATTCTATTTTTCCAGGCATTTTTAAAGGACCCTTATATGTATATGCATGTGGATATTTGTGTTTCTCTTTTTATATTTGTATAGATATTTCCCTTTCTATACATATTTCAGACATCTATTTTTATATGTGTATATATGTATATAACTTCCATACTGTTTTCCATAATGGCTGTACTAATTTACAGTCCCACCAACAGTGTAGAATGGTTCCCCTTCCTCCACATCCTCATCAGTATTTGTTATTCTCTGTCTTTTTGATAACAGCCAGTCTAACTGGGGCGAGATGATCTCTTAATATGGTTTCAAATTGTCTTTCCCTGATGCTGAGTGATGCTGAACATCTTTTCATGTGTCTGTTGGCCATTCATACACGATTTTTAGTGACGTACATCTCTGTTATTGGTTTGTAGAGTTCTTTAGGTTTTATTTGACTTTATGCCTTTTTCTGGTGCCAGTTCCATTCTTTTGAATGTTGTAGCTTTTTAATATATTTATATCTAATAAAAGAATCCTTGTTCAGTATTCTCAGTTTTCCCATTTTCCTGGTTATCCTCATATATTTTTTTTCTCACAGACAAAGTTTAGAATAATTTTCATCATTTCACTAATGATCAAATATTTTACTTTGTTGATAAAAATTTGCATTGCCCTAAATTTACATATTATATCAGTGAGCACTGACATAATTACAGTGTTGAACCTTCTCATTCAATTGCCTTCTCTCTGAAAATACAGGAGCTGGAGGTTAATGTCTATAGTTTGTATTAAGAACAAATGAAATGAGGCTTGGCTAGGGACTTTTTGTCAGTGAATTTGGGTTGGATATTTTTAAAGAGCTGTGGGAGATAATGGAGTGTGGGTGGAAGTGCAGCTGCATAATAATGTAGGAGAACAAAATGAAATTAAAACTATTAAAGTGGGAGCACCCAGGTGTCCATGGACCACACAGATTTTAAAACAAATAATGTTACATGAAACCAAAATGCAGAGGAAATCCTATTCATCTGTTACTAGTGGAAGGATATTGAATTATGTGGTATGTTTTCTTAAAATGTTTGATACCTGTTGGTGAATAAATTGGATCCCCCATTCTTTACTTATAAATGTATACCCATTCATCAGAAGTAATTTTTCTGAGTTAATGGAGCACTTTTTCAAAACTGGTGCATTTTTAAGTAAGAAAGTTGCTAATTCATTTGGGCAGCCAAGAGTAAAAGGAATTGAGTGATCTCTGATTATGACATGTAAAAATGAAAGATGTAAAGTGAATAGAATAAATATTGCTCAGCATCACACCAGGAGAAAAGCACTTAAATTGTCTGATGACTTATAGCAACATTACAATACAAGTCTAAACTGTGGAACATATGCTTGAGAAAGGAATATATCTTTGTTGGTAAATTCCATCAGTTTTCACAGCCATCTTTCTTATTCGGAATTCTTATACTCCAGGTTTCTGAGAGTGTATTATGCATATATAAAGTTCTATGATCTTTGCCCCCAAAATATGTGTGTCTCTCCAAATATGCAGAAGGAGAGAATGATGCAACTGCTTACACTTATTGCTTCTGTGTTAAATCCAAAGTCAGATGGAAGCCTCTAAATTGCAGATATAACCTTTGACCTCTTAGTACATGGATTTCCTTCAGACCATGTCTGATCAATCATTGGTCCAGTGTCAATAAGAGGGAGGGGCTTCTTAACATAATATACAAAGTATTTGAAGGATATGATAAGAGTAAGGAAAATTTTATGTTCCTGAAAAAATCACAGAAAAAAAATGTGTTGAGAAATTAATGATTATAAGAAACAGTTGAGAACTTCTATAGAGAAAAAGAAAAGTAGAAGAATCTAAAGGGATCACTGAGAATTGAAATTTTAAAGAGAAATTTTGGAAACAAAAATATTCCTAAATTTAATCTTTTTGATACATTGTTTGATGTTTTTATTACTAATTGAAAATATCTGATTTATATTTGACCAAATAAATCTACTTCACTAATTTGAAGGAGCAAAAATCTATTAACCCCATTCAAAAAAGCTTCAAAATTTCTTATTTAAATAATAACACATGTTATGTTTGGAATGAGATTGACTCATAAAATTCTAGCTCAGTATCATTTCCCATATCAAACTTGCATACCAGCCAGTGATTTTTCTGCAGTAATCAGCATCTTTTGATTATTTTAGCCTTGATAACTTAGATTAGAAATGTGTGATGTGTTTGAGATGTTGATTGACAGAGACATGAAGTGGGCTCTTACCATCTTCCTTGAAAGATATGGAATAGGGTAAATCATTCTTTATTTTTTAGCACCAAAGGCAATGTGCAGTGATTAGTGAAATCAAATACAAAATAGTCTTTCATGAACTGGTTTTAATTTTTTAAGTTTTCTATTGCCTCTTTTTTTTAAGTTTGTTATTTTTTGGAGGCTGTGAACTGGTTTATAAAATTTGAAGTTTATTGCAAGATTCAACAGGAAGAAAATCCAAGGTTCGGAAAACATAGTAAGAACCAGAGCTACTTAAAGTATAGAACAATACCATAAGATTGCTGTTGAGAGAAAAGTATGACACCCACATTAGAGTAGGGTTTTAGAAAAGTTTAACTACCTTCCAGTGTGAAATAAAGACACAGTGTGACACTAAAAC
This sequence comes from Galeopterus variegatus, assembly GCF_000696425.1. Lineage (NCBI taxonomy): Eukaryota > Metazoa > Chordata > Mammalia > Dermoptera > Cynocephalidae > Galeopterus > Galeopterus variegatus. The sequence continues at coordinate 619,067 of NW_007726145.1, forward strand.
TTTCACAAAAAGAACAGGAAAGACCTATTAATATACTTTTGAAATTATCTGAAACTTGAATTTAAAAATATTTTTTAAATGTTAGCTATCAATAGCAGTCTGTCATTTGATGATAAAGATTTCCTACCTAAAGCAGAGCAAGTAAACACTTTCCATTTTTTGTTAAATTGACCTGTTTAGAAAATAGAGAGAACCTAGTCAAAATAAAACCTGCAGTCACTTGACCTGGAGCCAAGGCATAAGGAAGTATGTTAACCTTTTTTCTCAGGCTCTTCACACTTAGAACTCTTTTAATAAGCATTTCATACGTATTATACAAAACTCAAAAGGTATAAAAAAAGTGTGTAGTAAAAAGTCATTCTTCCTCCTTCCCCTATTCTTTAACCATCTACTCCTCTCCAGACGTAATCATTGTTATCAGTTTCTTGTGTATCCTTCTAGAGGCAATGTATTCTTATATATGTCTGTCTGTGTAATATCATTCCCTTCTTTTTTACTCAACTGTTTATGTGTGTCTATACAATTCTTTATTTTCCACATATGGAAGTTTGTAAGAATAGTGAGTAGGCACACTTTAAACAATTTTAAACATGTTTAAAATTAATGTGTTTTTTTCTTTCAACACCAAGGTCAAGAGTTTGGATCCTTGTACTAGCCAGCCACCAAAAAAATAAAATAAAATAAAGGATAAAACAAAAATATATATAAAAACAAACAAAAAAAGGAAAAAAAAATTTTCCTTTCAAATGTTATTTATTAAAGTTTAATGCATATAGAAAGCCATACCAATTATGAAGTGTGCAGTTTAATTAATTATAATAGAGCAAATAAACCCATGTAACAACAGGAATCAATACATGGAAGAGTATTAGCCCTACAGAAGCACTCTTCTTGCTCTTATACAATTACAGCTCCTCCCATGTCCCAAAGGCCAAAATAATCATGACTTCTCTTACCATAGATTGTTTTTGCCCAGTTTTTGAAAACTATATTATTGTAATCCTATAATAGAATTTACTTTGCAGCTGGAGTCTTTCACTAAATATTGTTGAGATTTATTCTTATTGTTCTGCAGGGCTAAAGTATGTACATTTTATTGTTCTGTATGTATATGAATATGTTGTATATTTTATGCATATACTACAATTTATTCATTTTACTTTTATGACATTTGGGTTTTTTTTTTCCTATTTTTGACTATCATGAAAATACTGCCATGAATGTTCTTGTGCATAACCTTTGGTGTACATATGTGTTAATCTAGTTCTGTTAGATGTGGATGTGAGAATGAAATTGCTAAGGCGTATGGCATATGTGTGTTAAGGTTTAGTACATACTGCCAAACAGTGTTTTGGAGTGCTATGACAATTTAAACACCCACTAGCAGTGTAAGAAAGTGTTTTCTATGACTTTACCAGCACTAGCTGTTGGAAGTCTTTTTTGATTATAGCTGTGCTGGAGGGGTATTGTGACATCTCATTGTGGTTATTTTGCATTTTCCTGGTGACTAATGAGGTTGAATACATTTTAATATGTTTAATGAACATTAAGATATCCTTTCCTTTGAAGTGTCTGATCAAGTTCTTTACACATTCTTCTAATGAAATTCCTGCCTTTTCATACTGATTTATAGCAATTCTTTATATATTTTGGAAATGAAAACTTCGTTGGTTGTAAGCATCGCAAATAACCCTTCCTTACTCTGTAGTTTCCTTTTTACTTTCTCATTGGCAGTTTTTGAAGAATGGAAGTTTCTAATTTTAAGCTAGTCCAGTTTATGATTTTTTTTCCTTTCTGATCAGTGCTTTTTGTGTTTGGCTTAAAAAATATATTTGCTTAAGCAAAAGTCATGAATATATTTTCTTTATTATATCTAGAAACAATGATAATTTTCTTCACATTTAGATCTACAATCCTTCTGAAATTAATTTTTGTGTATGGTTGAAGTAGGTGTCCAGTAATATTTCATTCACAGTTGACCTAGAATTGCCATGGGAGTGTACATGTATGAATCTATGTCTGGACTTTCTGTTTTGTTCTATAGGTCTCTTTATCCCTAAGCTCATATTACCCTAGCTTAGTTACTTTCTCAGTAGCATAGTAATCCAGATTTCTTCTTTAAGATTTCCGTGGCTTATTCTTGGCAAATTGCATTTCCATATGCACTTTAGAATCAGCTTATCCATTTCCTTAAATAATGTCTTCTGTTTTTTTGCCATAGTTTCACTGAATGAATAGATTATTTTAAAGGGAATTGACATCTTTAGGATATTGGGTTCTCCAGTCATTAAACATAATTGATTTGGGCCTTTAATTGTTATCATTAATGTTTTGTAATTTTCAGTCATAATTCTGAATATCTTTATTTTATGTCCCTTGAATTGAATTGATATGTTTTCCTTTTCTTCCAGGGAATTTTTTTCTTTAGTTTTGAAGCACAGTAATTTTGTTAGGATATATCTCATAGTAGATTGCACTATGTAGGTTTTCCCTGGCAACAACAAGTATGTTATTTCAATATATAGATCTGTCTTCTTTTATTTCTGGAAATATTTTTGAATTATATCTTAACCTGTTCTATTATTTTAGTTTTCTTCTGAGACTCCAATATTTTTTAAATATTGAATCATTTCCACTTCCATGTCTATAATATTCACTCTAATACTTTTTAATTCCCTGTATTTCCATTTTTATTTGCTCATTCAGTGTCACCCTCTCTTCTAAGACCCTTGAGGTATTTTTTGGAACGCTTATTTATTTTTTGCTTTGTACTTCTGTCATGATGTCTTAGCCTGGGTTTCCCAGAAAGCAGTGCTGGAGGCAAGGGTTTTTAAGCTACTAATTTAGTGGGAAATATAATTCTGGAGAGCAGAAAAAGTGAAGCAGAGAAGCAAGGATGCCCAACAATGATATATGAGGGTACTTTAAAAAGTTCATGGAAAAATAGAATTAAAAGATAATACAAATCTTTCCGTGAATTTTTTGAAGACCTCTCGTAGTATCAAGCTGGCCAGTACTAAGTGAGACTGATTGCTTGATATCATGGAAGTGTATTCCAAAATGTGCATAAACTGTATCTCAGGATATTCTATCTGGGAGAGGTTGGGAATTGGATTCATATACTGACTTTCATCTGTTATTGGTCAAAAGCTTACAAAAGGCATTAGTTTCCTCACATTTCCATGTTGTACATTCTTGGACACCTAGCATCGTACCTTGATATTAAACAAATATGTGCCAATAGGGAAGCTCCAGAGTGGGAGGTGAGTGCAGACGTGAGGTGAGAGATACTGTCAGTTCACACTTGAATTTGGTTAAAGGTCACATAGACTTGGTTGCCACAATAGTGACTGGAGTAAGACACTGGGGATCTGAATTGGAGCAGAGAAGGTGTATAGTACAGTCGATCCTGTGTACCACTCGGGTGTTGTTTGCACTTTTCATTATATCCTGTCTGTAATATAATACGGGACATCCATTTTGGGTGAACAAGATGCTTCACTTCTTCCCTGAGAGAAGAGATATAAGTCTTATCAGTCACGGAGTCACCATCGAGGTAGCCAAGTATGAGCTCCAAAAAGATTTCATGCAAGAGGATTTATAAAACAAGTTCTGGTCTCTGCTATTGTAGCTAGCTGCTCATGAGGCTATATTTATCATTTACCTTCTTTAATACCCACTCTAGACTTCCCTCACACATGGACAGCACATTAGCTTTTTGGGATTTTTGCCTGATAATGTGATCAAACATTTATCCCCAAGGAGTTGGAGCCCTTAGTTATCTTGACCTATTGGGCAATAGTTGCTACAATTGTCTGGTTGGTGATTTTGCCCTTGCTGGGACATGGTTGTTCAATGGTCTTTGGCTGTTACAGTTGTTTCCGTAACTCTCCAAGAATGCAGATATACTTGCTTCCATTGTGTAACAGAAAATTTAACTCCTTTGTTAAAGTTTCTTGATCATTATCAGGGTTGATAACTCCCACCAGTTCAGCACTGGTGGGGATCTCTTTATCTGTTGATCCTCTGGCCTAAGGAGCTCAAAGTGGCCAAATAGTAGCCACAGATTAGATCAGTGGAAATCTTATTTTGTACCCTGGTAGAAGCATTCCTCTCTGGTGAACCAGGGTCTCTTAACCAGTAAAGCATAAATTTTTAGGGATTGTGAGTAATACAGATTTCATGAGTAGATCACTGAGAATTATGATGTGTGGGCCTAAGCCTATTATTCTTTGTTTTTCCTACCTCTGTAGTCTAGCTATTAGTTCCAGAGTCAGCCATCAGTTAAACACATATACTGTATCCTGAAAGTCACTGCCCTAACACTTCAGATCATTGTCCTCAAGCTGGAATGTTAAATGAGTCTTTAATAAGTTATTCTACTGTTGTTTCAGCCAGTTTCTTTTGGCTGATATGGTGCAGGATAAGAATAGTAGGCCATAGAGTCATGTACTTATTCTTTCATCTAATTTATCAAAATAGGATACCTTGGTTTTGGTAGGCAGCATAATGTCCCCCCAAATAAGACTGTTTCAGAATCTCTTAATTCTATCAATATGTTCCCTTGCATTGCTAAAGGGATTTTGAAGATATGATTAATTTAAGGATCTTGAGATGGGGAGATTATCTGGGATTATCTAGGACAGCCCAATCTAATCACATGGATCTTTGAAAGTGAAGACTCTTTCCAGCTGTAGTAGAGGTAGATGTGACTGTGGAAGAATAGTCAAGGATATACAGCACTCTGGCCTTGAAGCTGGAAGAAGGGGGCCAAAAGCCACGGAATGTGGGCAGCCTCTAGAAGTCCAGGAAACAGATTCTCCCTTAAAGACTCTGGAAAGGAACACAGCTCTGCCAACACCTGGATTTTAGCCAGTGAAATCCACGTTGGACTACTAACATACAGAGATGTGAGACAATAAATTTGCAATATTTATGCCACTAAATGTGTGGTAATTTATTATGGCAGCAATAGAAAACTAATACAGTTTGAGGCAATAAAGCGTGGGATAACACATCAGTGGTTCAGAAATTTTGTAAGCTCTCAGATGATGGTGCTGAAAAAGCACTGCAGACAAGGAAGGCAAACCAATGTCCAAAATAATTATTGACTCCAGGAAGCACTAATTGCTCTCCCCTTCATTGTAGAAGAGTTCAATGTTAACCTAGTTGACCTGGCACAAAAAGGCCTGATCAGTATCACTGATGAAGGATTCCATATCAGGCATTAAACGTCAGACTCTCCTGCTAACAGGTTGGGGATTCAGCAAAGGCAGTTGCTAGGTTAGCATTGATGAAAGGGAACCCATGCTGTTGACCACATGGTTTTTTTGAAGCCTCCGAAAAACAAATCTTGCCATTTGCCACTGCCCAAGGAGCCCAAATATTCCATAGATAACACTGCTTTCCCCTTCATACCAAGTGGATAATCAAGTGCGCTGCACACAGCTCTGCTCACTACTGGGAAATTTCTTTTATCACTGACTTTTAGAACCACTCTGAGTGGGGCTGTAGAGTAGAGCAGTTCATTTTCAACTAACACCAACATAGTGCATTAATCCACCTGTAAAATAGGCTTGAGGTTCTTACTCTTCTGTCAGTTCATAACCCCCATAAGATATAAGTATGTACTTAGGGGAAAACATTAGTACAATATAGGTCTGTGCAATGGGAGTGTCCCAAGGCCAGGTGCTCAGTCTCTCCTCTAGAGCCTAGTAGCATACTTAAAGCTATTTTTTAAATTAAGAATTGTTCTCTGGTGTGCAATACACAATCCATGACCGTTGGGGTATGCCCTGTAACCCCTCTGGCTTGCCAGAGCTCACCAATGCCAGCACCAATGGATCTGTCCATGTATGATTTATTGTAGAGCACTTTCTTGCTCTGAGCTCCATGTAAAACTTGTATCCTTTCAAGTCACCATATAAATGGTAGGAACAGTGTTATTAAGTGTAGTATATACTCTCTCCAAATTCTTTTTTTTTTTTTTTTGTCTTTTTTACTGACCGGCAATGGGATTGCAACCCTCGGTGTTGCGCCCGCACCGCACTCAGCCAGTGAGCGGGAACCAGTTTCCACATGGGATCCGAACCCTCGGCGGGAGCGCCGCCGCACTCCCAAGCAGCGCACTCTCCAGTGCGCCACCGGGCCGGCCCATACTCTCTCCAAATTCTAAAGATAGTTACCAAAACCTGTGCCACTTCCTTAGTGGTATAAGCATAGGGTATAACTTGGCCTTTATTTAGGGGGATATTCTAGCAAGCCATAAAGACTTCCCTTATGTGGAAGGCCCCAAACCCTTCATGAATTTTATCTCCCACCCTATGGCAAGAATTTATTGTACCAGGACATTTAGGTTACTTGCCATTTTGTGCTTACTATGCATAATCAGTACAATATCATCAATACAATGGACAAGTGAGATGGTTCTGTAGAATGTCAAGTAATTGAAGTTCCTGTGTGCTATATATGACAGAAAGCAGGAAAGTTAACATAGCCATGGGGCAAGACAATTAATGCATAATGCTGTCCCTGACATGTGAAGGTGAACCGCTTTGATCCTTCTTACTGATGGGGATCAAGAAGAAGATATTCTACAGATTGATAGGATGATAAAAGTGCCAGAGGCTGTGTTGATCTGCTCGGGTAAAGTTACTATATCGGGCACAGAAGCTTCAATTGGGGCTATGACTTGCTTAAGTTTGTGGTAATCCACTGTCTTCTTAAGATCCATCTGTTATTTTTAAAGTCAGACAAGTAAATTGAATGGTGATATAATAGTGACTGCCATCTCTGTATTCCTCAAGTTTTTAATGTTGGCATGAATCTTGCAATTCCTTCCAGAATGCAGTACTGCTTCTGATTTACTATCTTGGCTGAAGGGGGATGGGAGGAATTTCAGCAATGTCCACCTGGCCCTTCAAACCATAATGGCCATTTGTGCCAAAGGAATATATATACATATATATATATATATATATATATATATGTATGTATATATATTCCTATATATGTGTGCCTGTGTATATAAAATCCAATATATATATATATATCTTTCAATTATATACTTGAAGACATACATAAGCAGCGAGCAGGTTTATTAGCACATTGGACACACTGTTAGATGGATTTAGGCAAAAAATTAAACCTATTTATCACCTTTTTCTGTAAGCCTACATTCTAACTAGAGATCATGATGGTGTTCCAAGTTTTCTGGACTCAGCATTATTTTAGAATCTATAGCTCTTGGAAAGTCTAAGTGTTCTCTCACCAGTGTACAGTTTCCCTGGAAAATGGCTGAAGGTATTTTGGGGGAAGGACCAAGAGGATATTTGCTATACATACTCGTGGTGTTGCAGGGACCAGCTACCCTTCCAATCAATACAATTTGGATCTGTGACCTGAATTAGGAAACTGAGTAAGGGATTGTGGTTTTTAATTGCAGTGATTAATGTTAGCATTCTCTCTCTCTCTCTCTCTCCAAATTGAGTCACACGATTCAGCCGCCCATCTATCTTGCCCCTAAAAACATCATAATCTATCTATTAGCCATTGTCAAAGATCCCTGTGGGTCCATCAAAGCACCCTGACTGCTACTGAAGCCTTCCTGCCCATTTTATGGTTATTATATCCACCTCGCTTGGCCTCTATCATTTAAGAACCTCATCATCTTCACTGAGGCTACAAAGCCCAGCTCCATGAAACATCTTCCACTGTTAATCATGGCCTTAGAGGACAGTCACCACTGCTAGTTTCAAAGATGCCAATGTCCATTGAGTCAGTGCTTTTATTATTGTCTTAATAAAGAGACTTGGCCTTCCTAGGAACATAGTCAAGTAGAAAGGTCTCGGGTATCACAAAATACATTCATTCTAACATTTCTACATCCTTGGGACTTCAGATCCCTTCCCCAATACTATGCCAAGGAAGTTTTGGAACCTTCAGTTTTTTACTGCATATCATCATCATGTCCAAGATTCAAAGAACTACCCTACCAGACCATTTTGACTGACTGCAAGTGTCCTCGATAGAACGTTTAATCCCAAGTAATGATGGAGTTCCCTAGTATTCCATATAAATAAACTTCCTCCTGTCCAGCCTTATATTCTGTTCATTTTGGTCCACCATCCTGAAGGTTTACTTCCCCATGAATCCCTCAGTTTCTGCCAGCACATGTTAGCCAAGGCTGGCAATGTCTGTAAGCTATTTCTTCCTGGAACTGAAACACTATATCCCCACTTGGGTGTGCTGATGCCTGGCCCTGGTCATTGGACTGAAGGCAATGAGGAACAATGGGGGAAGCTTCATAGTAAGTAAATTGGGTAGTTTGAGTCCTCCAACCTTGTTATTCTTCTCCATTGTATCATCACTTCTGGATCTTTTGCCTTTCTACAAAACTCCTATTAGAATCAATTTATCTGTATAAACAAAATAGTTCATTGGATTTTGATTTTGATCGCATTGAATCTGTATATACAGTTGGGAAGAGCTGACATTTAACAATATTGAGTTTTCTACTCGATCAACAAGGAGTACCTTTCTATTTATTTAGATCTTTGATTCCTTTCATCAGAATTTTACAGATTTCCTCCTATAGACCCTGTACACTTTTTGTTGATTTATACCTAAGTATTTCAATTTTTAATCTTATTGAAAATGGGATTTTTTGAATTTCAAAGTTATGTTGCTTATTTCCGGTATATAGAAAAGCAATTGACTTATTTATATTAAATGTGTAAGCTTATATACTTGCTTATTAGTTTCAGTGTTTTTTCTCAATTTTATTTTTGTTTTATTTCATTGACAATCACATCATCTGTGAACAAAGACAATTTTAGTTCTTCCTTCTCAATCTATGTAACTTGTATTTCCTTTCTTTGTCTTATTGTACAAGTTAGGACTTCCAGTAGAATGGTGAATAGGAATGGTGAGTAAGGACATCTTTGCCTTGTCCCTAATCTTAGGGGGAAAGTGTCCATTTCCTCATCATTAAATATGATGATAGCTGTGAATTTTTTGTATATGTTCTTTACCCATTTCAGGAAGTTCTCCTTTATTCTTAGTTTGCTGAGACTTTTTTTTTTTTTGAATCATGTTGGATTTTGTCAAATGTTCTTTCTGCCTTAATTTATAAGATCATATGACTTTTATTCCTTTGGCCTATTGATGTGATAGTGATACTGGATAAAAGGGTCTGGGGAGGCCCAATGGCCGGCCTCAACCCACTAAATCCTCTAGCAGATTCTTGACTCTGCCACAGTAAAGAATTCAAGAGCAGAGTCATAGTAGAAAGTGAAAGCAAATTTAATATAGCAAAGTAAGGAACACAGACTTCACGCCAAGTTTAACACAAAAGTAAGAAATACACACTTAAAGTTTAGTACAAAGTGTAGAATGGATCAAGAGAGTGAGCAGCCATCTGCTAAAAGTAGGTGTAGTACAAAAAGTAGAGTATACACACCTTGCCAGTGAAATTCAGGCTGGCCCCAGGAAAAGTGGGCAACAACCCGCCATCTTCTTCAGGGATTCTACTTTTATATTTCCACTATCTAATACATATTCATTCTATCTAGCAAATATTCAACTATGGGGATGGTAGTGGAAGGTCATTCAAAGGATGAATTCCACTTTACTGAGCATGCCCAGCCACAGGATTTGCATAAGTCTGCCACCTGAGGTTTCAATTTCCCTGTGTTGGTGCTAAAAATAGGTGTAATAAGTACCAATAACTTTCCTCTACAGGAGGGCCTACTGGAGGGGCTTGAGACCTTGGTGAGTGGCTTGAAACCCAGAGGTGTGTCATGTAGCCCAAACCTATGGAAAGTGAGCACCTCCTATCTCAATAGAATAGATTGATTTACGTGTTTAACCAGTCTTGCATACTTGGAATAAATCCCACTTGGTCATAATGTATAATTCTTTTATACACTGTTGGATTTAATTCACTATTTTTTTTGAGGATTTTTGCATCTATGTTCATGAGAGATTTGGCCTTATAATTTTCCTTTCTTGTAATGCTGTTATCTGGTTTTGTTATTAGAGTAATGCTAGCCTCATGTTAGAAAATGTTAGAAAATATTCCCTCTGCTTCTATTGACTGAAAGACATAGTGGAGAATTAGTATCATTTCTTTCTTAACTGTTTAGTAGAATTGACCTGTAAAACCATCTGGGGCTAATGCTTTCTGTTTTGGAAGTTTATTAACTATTAATCCAATTTATTTAATAAATATAATCCTAATCAGATTGTTCATTTCTCATATGAGTTTTGTCAGACTGTGTTTTTCAGCAAATTGGTCTATTTCATTTGGGTTACCAAATTTATGGGCATACAATTTATAAATTTATTTATTATTCTTTTAATGTGTATGAGATCAGTAGTGATCACCCCTATTTCATCTATGATGTTATTAATTTGGGTCTTTTCTCTCTTTTACTTGGTTAGCTTGGCTAGATGTTGATTAATTTTATTGATTTTTTCAAAGATCCAACTTTTTTTCCCTGTTTTCTATTTTATTGATTTCTGCTCTAATTTTAATTATTTTCTTCTGCTTGCTTTGGGCTTAAATTACTTTTCTTTCTTGAGTTTTCTAGCTTTATTCCATTGTGGTCTGAGAACAAAATTTCATGATGACCATTTTAAAAAATTTGTTAAGATGTGTTTTATAACCAAGAATGTGGTCTGTCTCAGTGAATGTTCCATGCAAACTTGAGAAGAATGTATATTCTGCTGTTGTTGGATGGGTTATATCTACATGTCTACTAAATGAAATTTACTGATACTGCTGTTCAGGTCACCTACTGATTTTCTTTCTGTTTGATCTATTGATTACTGATGGAGAGTGTTGAAGTTTCCAACCAACTATAATAGCCAATTTATTTATTTTGTCTTAAATTTCTCTCAGGTTTTTTTGCTTCACATAGATTTTGACACTCTGTTTTTAGGTGCATACACATTTAGGATTGTTTGAACTTTTTGGATAATTTACCTTTGTTTAAGTATAAAATGGCTCCTTTTGCCTCTTATATTCTTCCTTGTATGCTTTTATGACATTAGTATAAATAATCAGACTTTCTTTTGATTAGATTAGCATGGTATATGTTTCTCTATTTCTTTACTTTCAAACTGTCTGTCTTTATATTTAAAGTGGGTGCTTGTAGACAATACATAGGTAGTTCTTGTTTTTTATTCACTCTTACAAGTTCTGTCCTTTAATTGGTGTACTCATACCACTCACATTTAAAGTGACAATTGATAGAGTTGGATTAATATCTACCATATTTATAACTATTTTCCATTTCTTGCATTTATTTTTGTTTCTTTTCTCCCTATTTTTGCCTTGTATAGTTTTAATTAATTTTTTATAAATTCATTTTATACCCCTGTTAGCATATCTGTTAAATTTTTTAAAAAATGTTTTCAGTGGTTGCTCTAAAGTTTGCTATATCTAGTTTTAACCAAGTCCACTGTCATATAACACAATGCTATTTTATTTTATTTTATTATTTTATTTTTATTTATTTTTTAAAAAATTTTTATTTTGTCGATATACAATGTGGTTGATTATTGTGACCCATTACCAAAACCTCCCTCCCTCCTCCCTCTCCCCCCTCCCACCCAACAATGTCCTGTCCATTTGTAACAACTTCAAAGGATTGTAGTTGTTATATCTTCTTCCCCCCCCAGTTATTTTTTTTGTGTGAATGAATTTATTTATTTATTTTTATCTCCCACCAATAAGTGAGAACATGTGGTATTTCTTTTTCTCTGCCTGACTCGTTTCACTTAATATAATTCTCTCAAGGTCCATCCATGTTGTTGCAAATGGCAGTATTTCATTCGTTTTTATAGCTGAGTAGTATTCCATTGTGTAGATATACCACATTTTCCATATCCACTCATCCGATGATGGACATTTGGGTTGATTCCAGCTCTTGGCTATTGTGAAGAGTGCTGCAATGAACATTGGGAAACAAGTATACCTTCGACTTGATGATTTCCATTAAAGGAATGGAAATCATCATGTCAAAGTGATGCCTACTCTCCCTTGTTTATCACTGCTATGTTTACAATAGTCAAGATATAGAATCAATCTAAATGTCCATCATCGGACGAGTGGATATGGAAAATGTGGTATATCTACACAATGGAATACTACTCAGCTATAAAAACGAATGAAATACTGCCATTTGCAACAACATGGATGGACCTTGAGAGAATTATATTAAGTGAAACGAGTCAGGCAGAGAAAAAGAAATACCACATGTTCTCACTTATTGGTGGGACATAAAAATAAATAAATTCACACCCACACAAAAAGAAAAAACAGGG
>NW_007726145.1:631406-672882 GCF_000696425.1 Galeopterus variegatus
GAGTTTAGCCATCCTAACTGGGGTGAGATGGTATCTCAGTGTGGTTTTGATTTGCATTTCGTGAATGCTGAGTGATGTTGAGCATTTTTTCATATGTTTGTTCACCATTTGTATATCTTCTTGAGAGAAATGTCTATTTAGCTCTTTTGCCCATTTTTTAATTGGGTTGCTTGTTTTTTTCTTGTAAAGTTGTTTGAGTTCCTTGTATATTCTGGATATTAATTCTTTTGTCGGATGTATATTTTGCAAATATTTTCTCCCACTCTCTTGGTTGTCTTTTAGGTCTGTTAATTGTTTCTTTTGCTATGCAGAAGCTTTTTAGTTTGATATAATCCCATTTGTTTATTTTTCCTTTGGTTGCCTGTGCTTTTGGGGTCATATTCATGAAGTCTGTGTCCAGTCCTATTTGCTGAAGTGTTTCTCCTATGTTTTCCTTAATAAGTTTTATTGTTTCAGGGTGTGTGTTTAAATCCTTAATCCACTTTGAGTTGATTTTAGTATATAGTGAGAGGTATGGGTCTAGTTTCATTCTCCTGAATATAGATATCCAGTTCTCACAGCACCACTTGCTTAAGAGGCAGTCCCTACCCCAGTGAATAGGCTTGGTGCCTTTGTCAAAGATCAGATGGCAGTAAGTGTGTGGGTTGATTTCTGGATTCTCTATTCTATTCCATTGATCAGTGTGTCTGTTTTTATGCCAGTGCCATACTGTTTTGGTTATTATAGCTTTGTAGTATACTATTTTATATGTCCAGCAGGTATCCTCTAACAGAATGTTCTCAATTCCTTCCTTCCATCCCTTTTGATGTTGCTGTCATTCATTTTGCTAATCCATATACTATTATTATCTAATATGTTATTATTATTTATTTCAAGAATAAGTTATTTTTATGTCAGTTAAGATTAGGAAAAATAAAAGATTTTATTTTACCTTCTTTTATTCATTTTCTGATGCTTTTCCTTTGTTTTCATAGATTTAAGTTTCTCACCTACATCATTTTCATGCTCCCTGAATAGCTACTCTTAATATTCACTGCTATACAGATATGTTAGTGATAAATTCCCTCACTTTTTGTTTGTCTGAGAAAGTTTTTATTTCTCTGTCATTTCGGAATGATAACTTCCCTGAATACAGACTTCTGGATTGCTGGGGATTTTTTTCTTTTATCACTTTAAATATTTTATTCACTCTATTCTTGCTTGCATGATTTCTGATGAGAAACCCATTGAAACTGTCATCCTTGTCCATCTATTGGTGAGGTGTTTTCTTTCACTGGTTTTCTTCAAGATTTTCACTTCTTCTATGTTTTCTTGTTGTTGTTGTTGTTGCTGTTGTTTGAATAGTATATGCCTATGTGTCATTTTGTTTGTTTGTTTGTTTGTTTGTTTGTTTTGTTTTTTACTATTTATCTTTTATCCTGTTTCATGTTTTCTGGGCTTTCTGTAACTGTGGTTTTATGTCTTGAATATTTTTGGCCATTATTGCTTCAAATATTTATTCTATTTCTTTACATATTCCTTTTCCTTTTGTTATGTCCATTACACATATGTTACATCTTTTATCATTATCCCACAATTCTTAATGTTCTTTTTCTAAGTTACTTTTTCTCTTTGCATTCCAGTTTTGAAAGTTTCTTTAGACTGTGTTCAAGCTCACTGATTCTTTCCTGAGCAGTGTCCAGTCTACTGATGAGCCTATCAAATGCCTCCTTCATTTATGTAAGAGTGCATTTTATTGATTTCAGTATTTCCTTCTGCTTCTATTTTAGAGTTTCAACCTCTCTGCTTATGGTATGTGTCTCTTCTTCCATGTTGCCTCCTTTTTCCACTAGAGCTCTTAAATTATTAATTATAGTTATTTTAACTACTTGTCTGATAATTTCAACATCTTAGTAATATTCTGAGTTTGTATCTCATGATTGCTTTGTATCTTCAGACTGTGTTCTGTTCTTGCCTCCAGCATTTTGTTTTTGCATTCTTGTGCACCTTGAAATTTTTTATTTAAAACCAGATATATATCAGGTAATAGGAACTGAGATAAAAAAGCTTCTAGAGTCAGGATTTATGTTAATTTAGCTAGGAATGGAGCTCAGTTTAATGTTGGCTGTATCTAAATGTGCCAAAGGCTTCACATTTCTCTAGCTTTTTTTTTTTTTTTTTTTTTTTTTTTTTTTGTCTTCTCTCTAGACTTTGGACTTCCCTAAGTATGCTTATTCAGAGAGTCTGCATCTTGTAGGTCTTTGAGCTGTAATTCGCTATTATTATACTGGAGCCCTGTTGTGTGGTGGCAAGACGTACAGGAGGAGAAGTATTCCGTAATATTATAGTTAAATCTGTCTTTTAGTGGGCCTGTGTAATTATGCTGTGACCTTCAAAAGTATTCTCTAGCTATTTTCCACCTTAGGTGAGACGGGAAGTGTAGATGGTGCTGGAGTAGAAGTGCCCCTCCCCCAGATAGGATAAGGCTCTGCTAAAGTTGGGTAGAATTTTGGTATGAAGAATTATCTGTGTGTAATTCAAGAGAGCTATTCATTCTCTCTTTCCACCAGATCCAAGAGGGATTTTTCTTGTCTCTTTGCTATAAAAAGCTCATTGGACTCTTGGAGGCAAAACCTACCATACTGTGGATGTACCCCAAGTACCGAGGCTTCCAGGAGTTTGTCACTCTCAATTCTAGTCCACACTCAGCCTCTAGCAATTCATCAAAATTGCTTTTTTCAGTGTGTTCAGCTTTTTCTCATTGTAAGGACAGGAATGACAACTTCTAAGCAATTCATACATCAGAGCTAAAACCAGAATCTAATTTCATTTCTCAACTCTTTATGAGTTGCATTCTTCCTAGGATAATTCTATTTAGGAAGCTTGTGTGAGGAAGGGAGCCAGGTGATGGTCTAAACTATCATATATTCTCCTGATGTCAAAGGGTTATGTATACCATTTTTGAGACTCAATAAAGTTGTGTTAGGGAAGGAAGAGCATTTTTCCTGACTTACTGGTAGTCAATGTCTTGTAAATGTTGCATGTTTACATTTTACTCACTCTCAACTTCACAGCTTCTTGAAACATCATGTTTAATGAGGTCCAGAAAAGCTTCAATTACTAACTTTGCCCAATTTTTCTGTTGTGGCAAACAAGTGATCATTAGTTTTGTATCTCAGGCTATGACACTTACTTGCAGGTTTTACTGAGATCTACATTCTGTCTCCTTGTAATTCTACAATCCTACTTGACCATCAATATTTTTGGCATACTTTCTCTTATTTTCTCTTGTGGAATTTGAGCTATCTCTTAGTTTCATGGCAGATGAAGTTTGTCTTTTTTTTTCTTTCTCACTCCTCTTGCTTTTCAGGAGTTTATTAGGAGAAAGAGAGAAAATATCAAGGTAACTTTACCATTTCCAAGAATAAATCTTTTTATACACTTTTCATTGGACCTGAGAACATAATGGGAACCTGGCTTAACAGTACAAGGTCAAAGAAGATGTAGCAATAATTTATATGTATATGTGTTTATTTGTTTTCTATTTGAGTTTCACTTGGATCGGTTGGAAATGTTCAGCACATACAGGAATAAAATGCTTCTGCTATGTCAATAAGTTTGTTTAAATAGTGAAGGGTCCATTTTTTCTGGCTTCATGTATACTTCTAACAATTAGAACATCAAAGTAGTAAGAGTAGGTGATTGGGATTTAGCACAGAGCAAAGCCCAAATGGAAACAGTTACAGGAAGCAGTATATTTTTAGGGTAGTCTCAATCATAGCCTTATATTGATGTTCACAAGAAGGAAGTGTAAAATAATCAAAGGCACATATCCAAGATACTTAGGATTTTTATAAGCATTTTTGTTATAAGGTGGTATTTATTATCCTGTACCCCTTCAATTAATCATAAATTACTAAGATGTATAGAATATATTTAAAGGTACATTTTTTAAAAATTTTATTTTGTCGATATACATTGTGGTTGATTATTATAGCCCCTTACCAAAACCTCCCTCCCTCCTCCCTTTCCTCCCTCCCACCCAACATTGTTCTTTCTGTTTGCTTGTCGTATCAACTTCAAGTAATTGTAGTTGTTATATCTTCTTCCCCCCGCCCCCCGGTTTTGTGTGTGTGTGTGTGTGTGTGTGTGTGTGTGTGTGTGTGTGTGTGTGTGTGAAGTTTTTCTTTATGGGTAATATATCGTATTTCATCCTGTAAATATACCAATATTTATCTACTCTACTATTAATGAAAAACTTCCAATCTGTAGCTTTCACAAATAGTGCTTAAGCATTCTAATTCATGTCTTTGGGAGGACAAAATATAGGCATTATGTTGGTCAAATACTAAAGTACCAAAGAGGAATTATTGTGTCATTGGGTAGGCATATGTTGAGCTTTAATAGATACTCCCAGACAGTTTTACAAAGTTTTTGCACCAATTAACTCTCGCATGAATGGTGTAAGAGTGTTATAGTTGCTCCATATCTGTTCAAGTCTTTTTCCCATGTTTCTATTTGGTTGTCAGAAAATGTAGAGGTCTATTTCTGCACTTCCTTTTCTGTCCCATTGGTCAGTTTTCTTTGTCTGCAATAATCAATAATTACTTTTTTAATAAATGAGTTCATGGAAGGTTTGTCTGTACAGCATGTATATGTAAATATAAAACCTCAAGGAAACATCAGGTGAACTTGAATAAATGTATCTATTTTATAACAAAATATTAATAGAAAGAGTCTCACATAGTCATATCCACCAGAAAGTATACTGTATGATATGTTTGTGTGATTAAAATGGTGTAAGTAATAGCATGTGTACATTCAATAAATTTTGGTAAATACGGATCAAGGTCCATGAAATTGTACATTGACATCTTCACTACATTTTGCCCATAAATTATTAGTAGGTTATTATATTTCTGTTTTAATTTTCTCTTGACCCGAGAAGCTACAAAGGATCCATCTCTTTAAGGGCTTGCAAGATACAGAATAACAATATTATTCTTTAATGTTCACATTGTGTATATGTATCAGTTGTTTATTGATATGCAGAAAAATCCAGCATAGAGAATTAATTTCATAAGAATTATTTTAAAAGCATGTTCACTAATACTCAAACGGACTTCTAGTTTTCATTCCAGGTGAGTCAGTGTGGCTAGTGTTTATTTGGTTCATCTATTCCTTCAACAAATGTTTTTTGAACATTTACTATGTCCCTATCCCTGGAAATTCAAAATTGAATGACATAGACAGGTTCTTGTCTTTTTGTAGTATATATTCTAGTGTTGAGAGAATACAGACAATCAACAAACATATTATCAAGTGAACAAACAAACTATAAGAAATTATCAGAGAATAATATACATTATACATGGAATTTTACATGGGTGATGTAAGTGTCTTGGCTACTTTAGATTTATGGATTAGGAAAGACCCCATTGAAGAGGTGATATTCAAGCTGAGATCTGAAGAACAAGGAGGATCCAGCTGTAGTAACACTGGAGGGAGAGTGGGGAGAATGTTGGTACATTCCAGGCACAAGAAAACAACTAGTGCCAAGTCCTTCATTTATTCAAATAATAGAAATAAGAACTGTGTCTTGACCATGGTGAGTGAGGGTGAAAGTGATATGAGATATGCTCAGGGACTTGGGCAGGGAAAAGATCATATTGGACTTTGAAAGCCGAAGGAAAGACTATGGATTTTATTTTAAGTTTCATAGCAAGTCCTTACAAAGCATTAACCTGGAATGTGACTAGGATACAGAATAGAGATGGGTGCTTCTGTAGGAATGGCATGAGACAGTTCTTTGGAGAAGAGGAAAAATGACATAGCCCACTTGCACTTGAGAAAGAGGTGTAAAGCTCAATACTGTTCACAGAATAGAGTTTGGGAAAGGCAAGTATGGCAAGTTGAGAAGCGAGTTCTCCATACAAGTATCCCTGCCTACAATCTAACCCCTTAAATCTATTCCCCACACTGCAGTTGTAATAAAGTTTCTAAAACACTAATCTGAACATGCTGTTTCCTTATTTAGTCCCTCTTTTGCTTTCATGATTTTCAAGGCCTGTAATAATCTGGCCCCAGCATACCATTCTCAATCCCTACCTTTTCCTTATTCCAGGCATACTGGCCTACTTGCGATTTCCTAAATTTGCCATTTTCTTGGGTCTTGGTGCCCTTTGGCATGTCACTTTGTCTGCCTGAAATGCTTTTCAATACTCCTGCTCTTAACACAGATGAAAGCCTCAGCTGACCACTCTGCTCCCAAGGATGATATTTACTATATTTAACAAGCAGTATGGCACAGAAACCAATCAATCAAAATGATGCTGGCTATAGAAATCATATTTTTAAAGCTTTTAGAATAGGGCCTGACACCTGATAAGCACTGTTCTAATTAATTCAGACTGCTGTAGCATAATACCATAGATTGAGTGGCTTAAACCACAGAAATTTGTTTCTCACAGTTCTATAGGCTGTGAAATCCAGCATCAAGGTGCTGGCAGATTTGGTGTCAGGTGATGGGGGGAGAGAGATAGCAAGCTCTCCCGTTTTTTTTTTCTTTCCTTTGGCTTATTTATTTAGTTTTAATTGAAACATAATTGATTATACATATATTTATGGGGTACAGAGTTGAATATCAATACCTGTATACAACATGTGGTGACCAAATCATGATAATTAGCATATTCATCACTACAAATTGTAATCGTTCTTTGTGTCCGTTAACCAATTTCTTGCTAACCTTCCCTCCCCCTCCCCATTTCCCACCTCTGGTAATCTCAGCTGTGTTATCTCCTTTTTCAAGTTCAATGTATTATTGTGACTGTTGTATCTGTCTTTCTTTTCCGTTTATTTTTTTTAGCTCCCACTTATAAGGATATGTGGTATTTCTCTTTCTGTCTCTTCTTATAAAGGCATTAATCCCATTCATGAGGGACCCACCCTCAGAACCTAATCACTGCCTAAAATCCCCACTTCCCACTATAATTACATTGGGCATAAGGATTTCAACATATGAACCTTGGAGGACACAACCATTCAATCCACAACAAGCACTATATCACTATTTATTATTATTATTATATGGACAGAAGACAAATCAAACTATTTGATTATTATGTGCTTGTGGGAAATTTAGTTTTTGATTTCTGTGTGATTTTAATATAATATTCATTTGCAGCATAAATGAATAGCTGAATCATAATAATGTCTCATGACATTTGTGGGAATGAAAATAGGATGACGAGAGGATTGACCTGGCCAGAACTGAAGGTCATTTTTGGTACCTAGTGAGAGGGAGTGTTGTGTTAGATTGCAGGGGTTTGAATTTTCAAATGATTAGTTTGCATTTGATTCAGTAGACAACAGGGTGCCTTTGTAGAAACATGGACAGAGTATTACAATTTACAAGTGGTGTTTGTAAAAAGTGAATTTGGCAGTGGTTTGGAGAGTAGATTTGAGGGCAAAGAGAGTTGAGACTAGGAAATTAGTTTGGAGATTGCTGTGGTGTTGCAAACAAGGGGGCTTAGGCTAGAGTAGTGGGTGTCAGAATTGAGACAAAGGGCTAACTAAATCTGATTGCAATTAGAAACCATGCTTCCTCAGTAGAGAATGAGAACAAAAGAAAGCTAAAAGACAAATAGGGATACAACCAAATAGCACATACAATTTTCAGGCACGGATCTACTCTGAGTAGTTAACTATGTCAAAAGCCTCATTTCCTTTGCCCAGAGCCAAATAATTGTATTGGTGATGAGGCAAAGATTAAGAGGAAGTGGCTGACATAACCATCTAAACGAACCTACAAGAATCATCACTGTGGAAGGGAATATAGTTTTCCATATACATATCCATAGGATAGTTTGTGATCACCTTTGATGATACGCACACATCTACAAGATACACGCTGTGTTCTATGATGGGGCTTCAGGTGAAAAGGTGAATCTGTGTATTTGATAAAAACTGGAAATATTACTTTTCTCAGTAAGTGTTGGAGGCTCCTGAATACCGTTAGAACTAATCTTTATGAATGCTATATGTTATTTGTAAACCCTAAGTATTTTGAGTTAATAAATCCAGTCAGGTTTCCAGTTTTATAAGTTGACACTTTCTCTGGGAAACCAAGTGCTAGAATTTCTCACTGCCAAATAAAATAGTCTAAGCCAGCGTGTATACATTATTTAGATCAAACAGTAGAGAAGAAATACCTCTAACTGTGATATCTAGATGCTCTAAATAAAGTTTAACCAGCCACCAGGAAGCAGTCACATCTTTAAAAATGCTGGAATGCCCAGCTAATACCACCAAATGAATACGTAAAATAGTCTATTTGGACAGGGTTCATGAAGAAGTGAAGAGACTTAGTGAACCAACTCTTCAAAACCTGTCAAGGCTGAAATATAGATTGACAAGTGGTGGACTGAAAAAGTAACAGCTGCCAGTATTTTTCAGATTTGAGGTTGTTGAAATTCAATCTCAATTGCCAATAATGAAAAAAAAGACAAGTTGAGGAGTATTTGGCTTCTTCATGAGTTTATCAAATACTGGATTATTTTTGGTCTATTCCTGTTTGTTTTCTTTTTAAAAGTTGATGACTTCCTTCCTAGTAAACATTTCTAGTAAACACTCTTGGCCAGTTGGTGGTGATACAATGCCAACATGCAAGTATTGCTTTGCATTTTCTTTAGGAAACAAGTGGGGAATGTAGCAATATAATTATCAACCATTATAACTTGATGAATATTCTGTTTCTAAGCAGTCTGTGTTTCCTGTGAGGCCCCCTGTGTTTAACACTGAACATTGGCAGTAGCCATGAAACAGTGCTCTTTGATATACTTAAACATTCTGAATGAAGCTTTTTTCCCTTTATTTTTAAGGCCTAGAAAGACATTTGCATATGGTGAAATTAACAGTCTGAAGTGATTGTCTAGGTTTATCATTGGCAGCACAGTTTTACCTCCATTGTAGGCACTTCTATGCTTCTGGGAAGGATTCCAGCACAGCCAATTATGCCAAAATATGTTTTACTAAGATATAGTGAGGCATATAGTACAGAATCCTATGATGTGTATCAAATCCTTGCCCTCTTTAAGTGCTTCTTCAAATAAATCATTTTAAAATTCTCAAACATAGAAAGAAAAAAAAAAAAAAGACTTCCCAGGTTTGGGATGCTGAAATGGTCTCTTTCCTAGGGATTAGGACAGTGAAGTGTTGTCTTGCTGAGGTTTGCTTACTGGTCAAACTAGAAAGCTTAAGAAATTCTTCTTACATAAGAAAGACAATCAATACATAAACCCATTACATTAGAAATGTTTGGGATGTAGCAACAAAAGATTACTATCTATACACTGACATAGCCCTTAGGAAAAGAAATGGGGGAAGATGTAGGCAATGAATATTCATATGAAAAAAGAAAACATCTGAAATTTAAATGTAAAGCCAAATACCATTTTTTGAAAAATTAAGTCTGTTAATATTCTGAAGAAATTTCTTGAGTGGATGGTAAAACCTATGTAAAGTAGCATGAAAAGTCATTTATAATAAGTGGGTGTCTAAGGACCGTCTTTTTATGCAAATGAATTTGTTCCAAGCAGAAGAAAGAGAGAAGTTCAAGCTAGAATCAAATAATAAAATGAGCAATGGCCATTGATCTATCCTTTAAAATAGACAAAAACAATACAAAATATCACACTTCAGTGCCAAGAACTCCTGGGAACTAATACCTATAGAAGTTGAAAACATATTACACTGTAAAAGAAAATATTCTTATCTTTTCCCTTGAAATTCCCATTTTTAAATGCTTTAAAATAATCTAAATAGAAATAAGTTGATAGAAAACAGACAACTGCCTTGGTTTCAGTTTTTAGTTTAGGACATGAATTTTCTGATCATGGGAAGAGAGCAAAGTGCATAACAAATATATAATTCAGGTTTTCTTTGTATCAGAAAGTCAAATTTTTCTTTTGAGTTTATTTGCCTTAAAATACTCAAAAGGGAGGATGAAAAGGATAGCAAAAGTGATGATGAACTTCAATGGTGTACTCAGTACCATGTTTATTATTCTATTAATTCTTCTATGATTATTAAGCTACCATGTAGAATGAGCAGAGTGTGCCAAGAAGGAAGTGGAGGAGAATGGTCTCTCAACACTTATGGAATAAATAGCCTCCAATGTGGAGAGGGAGGTTGAAATAGAATATATGGCTTGAAGGGGTAGGGAAATGGAAAACATTTTTATTAAGCATTGTACAGAGTGGTGATTTTCAAATTGTGGTTGGCAATTGACCCATTGGTTGTGAGATCAATTGAGGTTGCAATTAGCAATGCACGATGTAATAGACTAGACTAGAATAGAAAATAACCCAATGCTTGCAGGTACTGAGCATAGATATTGTTTTGTAAAACTTTTGCTTCAGTTTTATATCTCTGTACGTGCATGTATACTGGGTTATGTTGTAAAATATATCTCTTACTGGGAATTTCAAACAATTTTGGAAAACACTGATATAGTGTAATGGTTTAAAAAAGGACTTTCCAAATTTGGTTGTACATTAGAAAAATTGGGGGAGATTTGTTTTGGTTTTTGTTTTATTATTGGTGCCTCGGCCCCACCACAAATTTAATTAAAATCTCTGGAGATTGGACCTGATCATCCAAATTTTTGAAAATCCCCGCCGGTGATTCTGATTATAGTAAAGATTGAAAACTATGGGATTAGAGAATGGGCTTTGGAATTTGTACACTTGAGCAAAGTGCATAAATCTTAAAAAGCTCCAGTTTCCGCATTTGCAAAATTGGGCAAAAAATTGTACCTACCTCATGGGAGTGTTCAGAAAATGAAATTGGTTAATGTATGGAAAACACATAGCCCAATTCATGGCACAGAGTAACAGTACAATAAACTCATCCTTGTTATTAATCTGTATGGTGAGAAGACACTATATGACCACACCCACAGTTTCTTATTAGGATACAAAAATTTGTCAGAAGCAGGGGATCCCAAAAGGTGAAACAAAGTATCTTGACATAGCTTCCTCCGGGCTCCAGTTCCTTAGGGGAATATGTGGTTACCCATTACATTATCCACACATGATGGGGCCCTGGTAGGTCTGAGAAAATAACCGGATGTGACAAAACAGTGACAATTTTCCGATATAGCAAATCTTTTATCTTTTGGACCTACCCCAACTTTCCGAAGAACTTATACTAGCAATCTATATCTCTTACCTTAAAGGGAATGTTTACAAACCTTGTGTTCTCTTAGTTTTTGAACCAAACAAAGATCTGAAAACAGGCATATCCTCATCTGGGGAACTAGTCAGTACCTCCTGTTTACAGATACTTCATAAAACTCATTTCCTGAGAGCTTCCTAGATGCCAAATAATCTGAGAGGCACTTTATAGTTTTTAACTCATTTAATTCTCCCAACAATCAAGTGAGAGGCCTTAGGCATTGTTATTTCCATTTGGTAGATTAAAAAATGAAGCACAGAGTGGTTAAGTAAGAGGTCACAGAGGTAGTAAGTTACAGAGATGTGATATTAGTCAGAGTTCTCCAGAGAAACAGAAGGAAAATGATTCATTTATTTATAGAAAGATATTAATTATAAGGATTGGATAATGTGATTATGGAGACTGGCAAGTCCAAATCTGTGGTGTAGGTCAGCAGGCTTGAGATCCAGGAGAGCTAATGGCACAGTTCCAGTCTGAATACCACCTTCCTAGAGATCCAGAAGAGCTAATAATGCAGATGAAGTTTGAAGTCAGTTTTCTGGAGAATTACCTATTGCTCAGGGAGGCTGGTCCTTTTGTTCTATTCAGGCTTTCACCTGATTAGATAAAGCCCATCCACGTTTATGAATCGCCATCTGCTTATTCAAAGTACACTGATTTAAATGTTAACTTAATCCAAAAACACTCTTCAAGTTGACACAAAATTAACCATCACAGATGTGAACCCAGGCTGTGTGAATAGAGAGCTCTTGAAGATTTTGAGCATTTAATATGTAAATGTATGGAGCTGAGTAAATATTTTCAACATGTTATTTAATCCTCACGACAAGTTTATGAGGTTAGTACTGTTACTATTCTTTTTTACAAATGAAGAGAATGAGGCTAAGGGGAGGTAAGAAACTTGTCTATAGTCACACAGCAAATAAATGTTAAAGCTGATTTTTAAAAAAATTTTAACATTTACTTGTAATGTGTTGTTTCAATACATGCATATACTGCATAATGATTCACTTAGGATAGATAACATAGTTTTGTAGCTGTTAGTCCACCCCATTCTTCCTCCCCTCCAAAACTCTGGTAACCATTATTCTACTCCCTACTTCTATGAAAAAACATTTTTTTCTTTAGATTCCACATGAGAGTGGTATCATGCAGTATTTGCTTTTCTGTGTCTGACTTACTTCACTTAACATGATGGTTTCCAGTTCCATCCATGTTGTTGAAAAGGATGGGGTTTCATTATTTATAGCTGAATAGTATTCCATTGTGTATATACCACAGTTTTTTAAATTCATTTATCTGTTGATGTGCATTTAGGTTGATTCCATCTCTTTGCTATTGTGAATAGTGTTGTGATGAACATGGCAGTGCAGGAGTCTTTTTGATATATTGATTTCATTTCCTTTAGGTATATACACAGTAGTGGGATAGCTGGGTCTAAGGTAGATCTATTTTTAGTTCTCTGACAAACGTCCATACTATTTTCAACAATGGCTGTACCAATTTACATTTCCACCACCAATGCAGGAGAGTTGCCTTTTTTCCTCATCCTCACCAGCACACTATATTATCTACAGTCTTGTAGATAGCAGCCATTCTAGATAGGGTGAAATGATATCTCATTACTGTTTTAATTTGCATTTCCCCAATTATGAGTGATTTTAAGTATTTTTTCATGTATTTGTTGGCCATTTGTATGTCTTTTTTTGAGAAATGGCTGTTCAGGTCCTTTGTACATTTGTTAATTGGGTTATTTGTGTTTTTTTTTGCTATTATTTGAGTTTCTTATATATTCTGGATATTAGCCCCTTGTCTGATGTGAAGTTTGTAAATACTTTCTCCCATTCTGTAAGGTGTCTCTTTACTTTGTTGATTGTGTCCCTCACTATACAGAATTGTTTTAGTTTGATGTAGTCACATTTGTGTATTTTTGCATTAATTGCCTGTGCTTTTGTGTTGCCCACTCCCATCTCTTGTAGTGTTTCCCCTATGTTTTCTTCTAGTAGATTCATAGTTTTGGGTCTTAGGTCAGGAAGTATGATGCCTCCAACCTTGTACATTTTGCTTAAGATTGCTTTAGCTATATGAGGTCTTTTGTGGTTCCACAGAAATTGTAAGATCATTTTTTTTCTATTTCTATGAAGAATGTCATTGGTATTTTTATAGGGATTGCATTGTATCTGTAGGTTGCTTTAGTAATACAAAAAATTTTGAAGATGTTAATTCTTCCAACCCATGAACATAAGATATTTTTCCATTTACTTGTGTTATTTTCAATTTTTCACCAATGTTATATAGTTTTCATTGTAGATGTCTTTCACCTGCTTGGTTAAATTTACTCATAGATATTTCATTTTTTTGTAGCTATTATGAATTGAATTGCTTTCCTGATTTCTTTTCTGACTATTTTGTTATTGGTTTATAGGAAGGCTATTGATTTTAGTGTGTTGATTTTGTATACTGTCACTATACTGAATTCACTTACTAGTTCTAGTAATTTTTTGGTGGAATCTTCAGGGTTTTCTGTGTATATGACCATGCTATCTACAAATAGAGATAGTTTAACTTCCTCCTTTATGATGTGGATGCCTTTTATTTCTATCTCTTGCCTTATTGAACTGGCTAGAACTTCCAGTACTATGTTGAATAAGAATGGGTAATGTGGGCATCCTTGTCTTGTTACAGAACTGAGAAGAAAAGCTTCCAATTTTTATCCATTCTGTATGATATTAACTGTGGATTTGTTGTATATGCAGTTTCTTGTGTTGAGGTACATTACTTCTCTCTCTACTTTATTGAGTGTTTTTATCATGAAGTGATGATGGATTTTATCAAATATCTTTTCTGTGTTCATTGACATGATTATATTTTTATTCCTTCATTCTGTTGATGTGAGGTATGATGTTTATTGAATTGTGTATGTTGAACCATCTTTGCATTCTTGGGATAAATCCCAATTGATCATGGTGAATGTTTATTTAATGTGTTGTTGTATTCTGTTAGTATTTTGTTGAAGATCTTAATGTCTGTGTCCATTAGGGATATTGATCTGTAGTTTTCTTTTTTCTGTGTGTTTTTTCTGGTTTTTATATGGAGGTAATGCTGGCCTCATAGAATGAGTTTGGAAGTTTTCCCTCCTCTTCAATTCTTTGGAAGAGTTTGGAAAGAATTGGTATTAGTTTTTCTTGAAATGTTTGGTAGAATTTGGAAGTAAGTTTTCTTTTAAAGATAATTTATTATACATAAATATGGAGTACAAAGTTGACTATCAATAGTTGTGTACAATGTGTGATGGTCAGATCAGGATAGTTAGCTTATTCATTATTACAATACATAATCATTCTTTGTGTCCATTAACCAATTTCTCATTAACTGTCCTCCCTCTCCTCCATTCCCCTTTTCTACCTCTAGTAACCACAGTTCTTTTCTCTCCTTTTTAAAAGCTCTTAGAGCTGATAAATGAATTCAGTAAGGTTGCAGGATACAAAATCAATATACGAAAATCAGTAGTGTTTTTATACTCCAACAACAAACCAGAAGAAAAATAAAGCAAGAAAGCAAACCCATTTACTATGGTCACCAAAAAAAAACACCTAAGAATAAATCTAACCAAGGTGAAAGATCACTACAATGAGAACTACAAATCACTGCTGAAAGAAATTAAAGAAGACACTAAAAGATGGAAAGACATTCCTTGTTTATGGATTGGAAGAATCAATGTAGTCAAAGTGTCCATACTACCCAGAGCCATCCATAGATTCAATGTGATCCCTATCAAAATACCAGTGACATTCTTCACAGAAATAGAAAACAAACAAACAAACAAAAAAACAATCCTAACATCCATATGGAACAACAGAAGACACCGAATAGCCAAAACAATCCTGGGTTTTTGTTGTTTTTGTTGTTGTTGGGAGACTTATTACTGGTTCAATCTCATTACTCATTATTGGTCAGTTCAGGTTTTCTAGTTCCTCATGATTTAACCTTGGTAAATCATATGTATCTAGGAATTTATCCATTTCATTTAGGTTTTCTAGTTTCTTCACGCATGATTGTTTGTGGTAGTCTCTTACAATCCTTTATATTTCTGTGGCATCAGTTGTAATGTCACCTTTTTCATTTCTAATTTTACTTATTTGAGTGTTCTCTCTTTTTTCTTCATTAATTTAGCTATAGGTATATCAATTTCGTTTATCTTTTCAAAAAACCAACTCTTTGTCTCACTGATCATTTTTTAATCTCTAATTTATTTCTACTCTGATCTTTGTTATTTCTCTCCTTCTACTGATTTTGTGTTTGGTTTGTGCTTGTTTTTCTAGTACCTTGAGATGTAACATTAGATTGTTTATTTGAAGTCTTTCTTCCTTTCTGATGTAGGCATTTGTTGCTATAAAATTCCCGCTTGGGACTGCTTTCACTGTGTCTCACAGGTTAGGTATGTTTCATTTTCATTTTCATTTGTCTCCAGGAATTTTTCAACTTCTATTTTTATTCATTTGACCCATTCATTGTTTAGGAGCATGTTGTTTAATTTCCAAATATTTGTATGGTTTCTACTGTCCCTTGTGTTGTTGATTTCCAGTTTTTCATCAGTTGTGGTTGGACAAGGTAGTCTACATGATTTCAATTTTTAAAATTTTTTTAAGACTACTTTTGTGAGAATGTTTCATGTACTGCTGAGAAGACTGGTATTCTGTAGTTGTTGACTGAAATGTTGTATAAATATCCATTAGGCCCAATTGGCTTAAAGTAGAGATTAATTCTTATGTTTCCTGGTTAATTTTCTTTCTGGATGATCTGCCCTTTGCTGATAGTGGACTATTAAAGTTCCCAACTATTATTGTGTTGGAATCTGTCTCTCCCTTTAGGTCTAATAGTAACTGATTTATATAACTAGGTGCTCTGGAGTTGGGTGCATATATATTTAGAATTGTTATATCCTCTTGTTGAATTGATCCCTTTATCATTATGTAATGACCTTCTTCATCTTTTGTTTTTTACTTTCCTTGGCTTGAAGTCTATTTTATCTGATATAAGTATAGCTATTCCTGTTCTTTTTTGATTTTCATTTGCATCCATCCCTTCACTTTCAGTCAATGTATGTCTTTATAGGTTAAGTGAGTTTCTTGTAGTCAGCATATTGTTGGTTCTTGTTTTAGAATCCATTAAACTACGCTGTCTTTTTTTTTTCTTTTTTGACTGGTAAGGGGATCGCAACCCTCGGCACGGTGGTGTCTACACCATGCTCAGCCAGTGAGCGCACTGGCCATCCCCATATAGGGTCCGAACCCGTGGCCTCAGCACTACCAGCACCACACTCTCCCAAGTGAGCCATGGGGCCGGCCCCACTGTGTCTTTTAATTGGGGCACTTTATCCATTCAAACTTGGAGTTATTATTGATATATAGGGACTTGTTACGGCCATTTTGTTACTTTTTTTCTGGTTGTTTTGTAGATCCTTTTTCCTTTTTTTCTGGTGCTGTAGATTGGATGCCCATCCCCCACCACCCCCTCACCTCATTGAGGCTTAATTCCCAATGTAACTGTTCAGGGTGGGAAAACCTATTATGGTAATTGAAAGGTGTGGCCTTGAAGAGATGATTAGGACCATACCATAGTGAATGCGTTAGTAATGGTGTAAGTGGCAAGGTTCTGAGGGTTTTAAAAGAAGAGCACATGAGAGGTTAGTCTCTCTCTGCTCCACCAGTTGCTGCCAGAACTGAATTTCACTGGCAACCTCTGAGCTTCCTGTACCTGGATACTGTCATCTTTCTCCACAATGGGGAAAATTTCAGTCATTATTTCTGTGAATATGCTCTAGGTCTCTATTTTTTTTCTCTCCTTCAGGTCTACTAATTATGTGGAATTCATTTCACTTGAAGGCGTACCATATTTGCTATATTTCTGTTTGATTTTTCCTCATTCTTTTTTCTTTTTGTTCCTCTGATTGGATAATTTCATATGGCCTGTCTTCAAGCTTACTGATTGTTTTCTCGGTTTGATTAAGTCTGTTGTTGGAGCTTTCTATTGAGTTTTTCAATTCAGATAATGTATTCTTTATTTCTAGAATTTCTATTCTTTAAAAATTTATTCCATTTCTTTGTCAAGTTTCTCATTCTGCTCCTGAATTATTTGCCAGCTATCATTTAATTTTCTGTCTCTATTTTATTGTGACACCTTAGACATCCTTAAGAGGGTTATTTTGAATTCTGTGTCAGACATTTAACAAATCTGCTGTTCTTCTGGGTCCATTTTTCAAACTTTGTTTTTTTTTCCTTTGGTGATGTCATATTTCTTTGTTCTTTCTCAGTCTTTTTGTCTTAATTTTCATGCCTGTGCACTTGAGGAGACTTCTACCTCTACAAGGTTTTATATGTGTTTTTTGGTGGTATTAGGCCTTTATTGGTTAATATCAGATCTTTGTCTCTGGTTTGTATTTTTTGTTTGTTTTTTTATTTGTTTTCTTTTCTGTGATGGATTAACTACCACCACCACTTAAACTCTGCACTGGAACTAACTTTCTGTCCTGTGATTAATTCCCCAACAGGGGGAACTTCCAGTCGGAACTGTCATTTGAGCTCTATGCTTGAGCTAAATTGCTGCTTTGCTGTTGATTGTCTAGCAAAGGCTTTTTGTGCGGATTGCGTTTTAATTGTTGGCCACTTAATTATTTCTGAGGCTTCTGAGGCCACCACAGATACAACTTTGCTGTGTGGAAATTCTGGCCTAGGACTCAGTCTCTCCTGCAACTGCGCTCCCTGAGTTCTATTGCCTTGACTG
Organism: Galeopterus variegatus; assembly: GCF_000696425.1. Taxonomy (NCBI): domain Eukaryota; kingdom Metazoa; phylum Chordata; class Mammalia; order Dermoptera; family Cynocephalidae; genus Galeopterus; species Galeopterus variegatus. The sequence goes on from NW_007726145.1 coordinate 649,407, forward strand.
GTCTTCACTGATTGGAGCCTATTACAATCAGAAGGCAGGTCAGCTGCCCATGTTGTGCCCCAATGTTTCTCTGGTGGGCCAGCCTCCTCCCCACACTCCAAATGCTTCCCATGGGGCAGGCCATGCATGGGTCACTCACTATGGCTCACTGACTTCTAGGTGACTCCTTTCTTTGGTTTCCTACAGCCCTTGACTTCTATGTGCATTTACAGGAACCCTGCCACGGGTCTTGCTGGCCTGGGGGTTGGTATGGTGCACTCCAAAGTCTTCTTCCCTGCAGATTCTAAGCAGCTCCATGCAAAGTGTGCTGCTGGGGCTCTTGCCAACTCCTGGAAGTCACTCCATGTATTAAAGCTTCTCCCTGCCCTACACCAGGTCAGCCCAGAAGAATCCAGGGCTCTGATTAGTTGGAGTGGTCCCTATTCCTTCTTGCCACAGCCTCTCACACTTTCACTAACTCTGTGGGTGTCTCCTCCACTTCCCCCAAGCTCCAGTGGTCCCAGGTTAGCAGTCTTTGTTTTTGAATAGTTGTCCATTGATTGGCCATGGGAGGGAGCAATGCTGGAGATCGCCTATTATGCTATCTTGATGATGTCACTCTTGGAGTTGAAATATGAGTGTAGGTTTTCTAAACCAAAACCCTGCTCTAATCTTCCCTTTCCACCATACTGCTTCAAAGATAGTTTGAAGTGATTAGGGTAATATTTTGTTTAATGAACAGTTGAAAAAATGCCAGTTTTAGAGTTATATAAATAACATATAGATTATTTCATCAAAATTTTATTAAAATGCAATGATCATATTTATATTATGTAATGTGTATAATTACATGTATATAACTACATATATATAACTAGTTTCCTTTGAGAAATCCCATATTCTTTGTTACACACTCTGAAGATCATAATAAAAAATATGTAGTGATCATGTACATTTTAAATACTCTTCTAAGGGCTTTAAACGTGCTATAATTTTTTCCCAAGTGATGAAATTAGATGAAATTAAAAATGCAAGTGTCAGAGTCTGGACTGAAACCCAGGCAGCCCAAATCTGGAGCCTGGGCTTTTCATTTCTGCAATATACTACCTCTGTCGACAACACACAACTCTGCAGAATTACTACTGATATCAAGCATAAAATGTTGGGACATGGAATTTTCATCACGTCTGTGAAATGTGAAGACCATGAAGGAGAGAAAGATAAAAGTAGTTAGGGAGGCTTCAGAATATAACTAAGGCTCAAAGGCAAAAATTGGGGGTATTTAAGGTGGATATAATTTTAAATTAAGATTTCATATTTCTGATTGACAGTGAAAAAAAGTGAATATCTCAATTCTGGAGAAGTTTAAAATTGAACAGTGCATTAGAAAATAGCCCTTAACAGAAAAGGTACGTTAAGAATTCTGTTCACAAAAGTGAGATACCTGAGTTCCCTTGTATAATTTTATTTGGACATTTACATGATTAAAAACATTAGCGATCTTTTTATCTTGTCTTGGGTTTTGAAATTTGTTGATGGAAAGCTATGAAAGTCCTTTTCATTTAATGCCTTTCTGGGGATTATTATTTACACTGATATTTTAATTCAGGTAAGAGATTTGGTTAAATATGAAAGTGTTTAGTTCTAGAAAGAGTGTGAAAGGACAGATGGAAATTATGAAGTCTACCACAATCAAATTCTGTGTCTTTGTGCACTCCTTGACTTTTGTGATCTTTAATGATAACATTATTGTATCCATAGTCAACATTTTTCCCATCTGTTTATATGCTCTGTGAAAAAATGGATGTACTTCAGAATTATGGAGAACTGCCTGTCTTCTTGTTTTAATATATCAAAGGTTAGATTTCTCCCTCACATATTATTTGCATATATATTTTGAATTCATGTGCCCTTCTCTCTCTCTCTCTCTCTCTCTCTCTCTCTCTCTCTCTCTCTCTCTCTCTCATACACATCCCCCCACACACATCCCCCCCCCACACACACACATGGATGCATCCATCGTGGTAAATGGAGATTAACAGTATGGGAAAGATAACTTTTTGGAATGAAGCAATTTTTTTCAGTGTAGGCTGCTTTGCTTCTTTGCTTGTAAGGAGTTGGCTTCAGGTATTTGTATGAATCTCCATCCCCATTGGGCTTTCAGAGACTTTTATTTCAGTGATTCCTATAAAATGGAAAGGATCAAAATGGTTAAATAACACTGTGTCCTCAATAAACACGACCACCGACAACATTCCAGTGAGGAAAGAGAAATATTGATCTACAAAACAAAACAAGAAGCTCAATTCAGGTGCTACAGAAAGAAAGGGCAGAGAATCATATTATTAGGGAAAATCCTGGAGTAGCAACACCAGTAGTAGCTGATTTGATATTCTCTTTCAAGCTTTCAGCCCTTAGAAAGATGAGACAATTACCATCTTCCACAATCCTAAACTGTAACATTTCTTGCTCTTCCAGCTCTTTGGGACTCATGTAATTTATTCATGCAAGCATGCACTTATGTGTCTGCTATTATTTTTGTTTTCCTTCATTATTAGCTTCATGGATTTATAAGTAAGTATTCCCTTGGGGAAATAAAGAGACAAAATAGTGGGATGGAAGGAAGGAAGAAAAGAAGAAAGGAAGGGAAGAAACTAAAAAGGAACCCAATAGCGAATGTTGTTATAAAATGGAGAAGCTTAGCAGTGCTTGCCCTGAGTAAACTGTTCAAAGCCTCCAGAAGTGACAGCAGCATGTTTTGTAATGTTAAGAAGGTGCTTCTAATGTATGTGAAATGACTTAGGATGCAGACATCTCATGAAGGATCCCTAATGTGGAGATTCTTATTTTTGACAAGGACTGAGCATATTCTTTATCCTTTGTAAGTTGATGATTTTCTTTCTGGTATTTTATTTATTTATTTATTTTTGCAGAGAGATATTACCCATAGACTGTTGTCCCGTTGTCTACTTGGGGAACTGACCAATATGAATTTAAAGTATTTCTTCTATAGGAATTGCACAAGGGAATTCATTCTTTTTTTCTCCTATTCTGCCCAAGAAAGCAGTAATCATAATAGACATTTCTTTTTGATTATTTTAGCTCTAACTATACTGTAATTACAGAAACTTTATATTTTGCCTCATTTCTAAGTATATTCGGTACCTTTACATATTAAGAAATCAGGTAAGAAAAATGTATTTTGTGAGGAGGGAGGCAAATATGAAGGAAGACTATGCTACAGTTTAAGTTGTGAACTATTCTAGAAGTTCTAATGCAAACTATAGCCAGCTCAAAGAGTTTACTATAGAACTACCTAACTCTGGGGGGAGATCTAGGCTAGAGAACCCCTGTTTATTTTCTGCCATATTGAGCAGTTAGCTCTCTTCATGAGACATTGGTATTTTTCCTTTCCCTTTGGCAAAACAGAGAGAAAATGACAGTAAAAGTCCTCCCACAATCTGAATTTATGGCCTCCCACTTGTTTCTCACACTCTCTGAGAACTTCTAAAAGAGGGGTTTCTCGTGTATGGCACTACTGCCTCAGGCATTTGTACCAGATTACTGAAGATTCCCAATTACTCCCATGATCTGACCCTGGAAGCCTGAGGGAAAAGAGAGAGTTAATTGGATGGCTTCCATCCTTCCAAATCTAGTGCGAAGTTCTCATATATTATTATTATTATTTTTTCTCATATATTATTTTTAAAAAGCATGTCTAATTGGTCAACCAACACAGTCTCCACTACTATTCACACCTTCCATGCCATTTTAAGGAATAGATAAGTGTATTATTAACTATAAAAAACAATACTTCTTGTAAGCCCAGGGTCATGGTGGAATTTGATGAGGTGTAAATAATATGATGCTATAGCAAATATACATGCTTACTATAAAGAGAAATTTAAGTCTAGGTTCTCATTCTCTTTGTCTATGTACTATTCACTCTTATAATCTGTGTAACAGTTGAAATATATAAACAAATATGGAAGATCTGGTAAGCCACGAAAGAGGTGTGTTTATTCGAGGGATCTTCAAAAAGTTAATGGAAAGATTCATATTATCTTTTAATTCCATTTTTCCACAAACTTTTTGAAAAACCCTAGTATTAAGGTAATTGTTTTTGAAAGAAAAAAGAGACACGCTGATAGAAGCAGAGATCCAGTGTCATAGAGAGCAAAGATAAGAGGAAGGAAAGTTAAAAATCAAATTTCAGAGTAACCATGACCATAGATCACTCCTTCCTATCGTTCCTTCTCCATCACTCCTAAATGTATTGTCCAGGAAATCACCTTCTGTTATTCTTCGAAGAGAGAAAATAAAATTGAGAAACTCTAAGACCCCCAACACACTTTTAAATTTAAAATTAATTTCAAATACAATCTGACTGGATCCAAAACATTGCAGTTTGCTATTCAGTTGGAGGAGGAGAAACATGGTGGTTTCACTACACACAATTTGCATAAAAAATAAAACCATTACTTAAAGCATTAGAGAAATTCTATAGACTGTGTGGAGGCCACATGCTATAGTGCTGTAAAAAAAAAAAAAAAAAAAAAAAAAAAAAAAAATGATGTTTTTGTCCTATTACCAGAAAAGAGATTGGTTAAAATTAACATCAAATTGGAAGTTTATACTCAGTTGAAATGCCTCTATTTGTGAGGATGTCCAATGAGCTCTGATGAACACAGAAAACACTCTTCTCCATGGTACCCTGGGCCAAGAGAGTGAAGGCCTGGAATCTGGGCTAGGCTACAAAAATGAACACCTGAGACTCCAGTTTAGCAAAACTTTAATCTTCATAAGATTTCAGGGAGATGAAGATATTAGTAAGTGGCCAGATGCTGGTATTGAAAGCCAGATTGTTTTTGCTGTCCAAGTAATCTGTCTTTATTTGAATAGCTGGCGAACACTTTCCTGACAACTATCAAGGCACTTCAGGAAGTGTTTATGAGTGACAAGTTTTATCCATCAAGAAATTAATGGATGATATTGTGATTGCCAAACTAAGAGCATACAAAGAAAACCACAATGAAGGAGAGGGAACTTGTTCCCTCTATAAACATTTTTTTTTTTGTTCCTCTTTTTTTTTTTTTTTTTCCACATAGCTTTCTTTTGTTGTGGTAATGCAGAACTCAACATTCCTTGTAAAAAGAGCTGTGAAAGGGATTGGGGATTAGTTCTCATAAAGAAAAAAATGTAGAGAATCCTGCAGGTGACAAAGTAAGTAATGAGACGCGCTAGGCTTTATTATTTCTCTTTCTTCAAAATCCTTGAACTGCACACAATAGTACATCTATTTTAGATAAGACAGACAGTCCCCTTTGTGGGGAAAAATAACTTTTGAATGGTACATGTATGCTTTGCTGATTAGAGACTTACGTGCTTATAGAGTTTTTGAAGAGAAAAAACAATGTAATTTGAAAAATTAGTCCAAAAGTATTGAATTCGATAATATTATTTTGTCTTTTGGTCTAATGAAGGGAAATGTTTGGAAAACTGAAGAGTACTTTGAATTGTTAATTAAATTGATGAGTCTGTTGAAGTTTATTATATACCAGTTCTATGGGGAGGTCGGGCTCTTCTTAGCTGATAATAGAAATGAATAGCTTGGATTTTAAATAAGATTCTTAATGGTCAATTAAATGGTTAATTCCAGGGTTAGGTCAAGGAAAGTACAAAGTGAGGCCGGAACATCTTGCTGTGTTAAAAAGTAAGAAAATACTCAACAACTGATTGGAACTTGTTGAAACGACATGGGAGCCAACTTGTAGAATTTAATGGCTAAATTTGGAACAATTTAAGCAACAAAATGAATAAAGATAATAATGGATTATAACCTGTAGAATAAGATAAATATCCAAGAATTCATATTTATAAATGTAAAGAATTTTTAAAAAATAAATGGGAAAAAGAGAAAGCGGTTTCTTACACAGTATTCCAACTGATACATGGAAAAGCAATTATGGAACTAGAAAACTGTTATTTGGTATGTTATAATTACCACAGGCAAGAATCATCAATGGAATCTAAAATTAGTAGAGAAAAATCAAATCAGAAAGAGAATATTTCATGATATCTCTCTACAAGGTACTTATCAATTACAAAGAGAAAATTAACAACTTTACAGTGGAGAAAGCTAATAGACACTTAAGCCAAGTAATCAAAGTTAAAATTACCTTAATAATATATATCAATATCATGATCCTCCTGTTATTATGCACTGGGAACAGCAAAATATTACCTTCTGTGGTATTACCGTCAAAAATGCATGACCTGAATATAATCATGGGGAATATCAGACAAACCCAAATGAAGGAATATTTTACAAAATAACTAGCCAGCTAGCCAATGTTTTTCAAACCTGTCCAAGTCATTGTCATGGCTGAATAGCATCTCCCCCAGATATTATATATTGAAGTTCTAACCCCTAATACCTCAGAATGTGACTGTGTTTGGGGAAAGTACCTTTAAAGAGGTAATTAAGGTAAAATGAGGTCATATGGGTATACCCTAATTTGGTGGGACTGGTGTGCTTATAACAGAAGCTAGACATAGGGTACAGAAGAAAGATCATGGGAGGACACAGTGAGAAGAGGGTCATCTACAAGCCAAAGAAAGAGGCCCCTCTGTGATTATTCTTTCTTTCTCTGTCTTTATTGTTTATTTGCTTATTTATGGATTCAACTCCCAGTTATGAGTGAGAAAATGCAGTATTTCTCTTTCTGTGCCTGGGTTGTTTCACTTAGGATAATTTTCTCCAGGCTCATCCATGTTGTCATAATAAAAAAATATTTTAAAAGAAAAATGTCTATTCAGTTTCTTTGACCATTTTTAAATTGGATTATTTTTTTTTTTTTTAAGTGAAGTTTTTTGAGTTCCTTGTATCTTCTGGTGTTAATGCCTTGTCAGGTGTATAGTTTGCAAATATTTTCTCCCATTCTGTAGGTTGTCTTTTCATTCTGTTGATTATTTTCTTTATTGTCCAGAAGGTTTTTAGTTTTATATAATCCTATTTACTTATTTTTCTTTTGTTGGTCATGCTTTTGGGGTCTTATTCATAAAGTCTTTGTTTATGAAAAAGACACACAGACCAACAGGACAGAACAGAGAACCCAGAAATCAACCCACATACTTACAACTAACTGATCTTTGACAAAGGCAACAATAACATTGGGGCAAAGACTGCCTCTGAAATAAATAGTGCTTGAAAACTAGACATCCGTATTTAGAAGAATGAAACTATACCCATACCTCTTGCCATATACCAAAATCAACTCAAAATGGATTAAAGACTTAAATATAAGACCTGAAACTATAAAACTCCTAAAAGAAAACTTAGGAGAAACAGCTCAGGAAGTAGGACTGGGCAAAGACTATGAATAATACCCCAGACTCAGGCTATGAAAAAATAAAAATAAACAAATGAGATAATATCAAACTAAAAAGTTTCCATACAGCAAAAGAAACAGTTAACAGAGCAAAAAGACAATTTACAGAATGGAAGAAATTATTTTCAAACTATGGATCTGACAAGGGATTAATATCCAGAATATACAAGGAACTCAAAAACCTTAACTGTGAAAAAACAAGTAACTCAATTAAAAACTGGGCAAAGGGCCTGAATAGGCATTTTTCAAAGCAAGATATATAAATGGGCAGCAGACACATGAAAAAATGCTCAACATCACTAATCATCAGCAAAACGTGAGTCAAAACCACACTAAGATATCATCTTATCCCAGTTAGACTGGCTATTATCAAAAAGACAAAGAATGTATGCTGGTGAGGATTCAGAGAAAGGAGAGCCCTCCTACACTGTTGGTGAAACTCTAAGTTGTTGCAGCCATTACGGAAAACAGCATGGAGTTTCTCAAACAACTACAGATAGAGCTGCCACATGATCCAGAAATCCCACTACTGGGTGTATACCCAAAGGTATGGAAATCATCATGTCGAAGGGATACCTGCACTCCCATGTTTATCGCAGCTCTATTTACAGTATTCAAGAGTTGGCACCAACCTAAAATGTCCATCAGTGGACTAATGGATATGGAAAATGTGGTATGTATACACAATGGAATACTACTCTAACATAAAAAAGAATGAAATTCTGCCATTTACAGCAACATGGATGAACTTAGAGAAACTTATGTTAAGTGAAATAAGCCAAGCACAGAAAGAGAAATAATGCATGTCTTCATTCATAAGTGGGAGATAAAAAATAAAGAAAGGAAGAAAACAGAAAAAAGAGAAAGAGGAGAAAGAGAGAGAGAGAGAGAGAGAGAGAGAGAGAGAGAGAGAGAGAGATCAATCCCAATAATTCATTGAACTTTCAAAAGGAGAGAACAGAACTGAGGCCATCAGAGGTGGGAAAGGGAGAGGGAGGTTGGCTAGAAATTGGTAAAGAGCCATAAAGAAAAATTACATTGTGTAATGCTGAATATACTAATTTTCCTGAAAAAAATAAAAACAGTACTTTGAATACATACCTTTAGTCTGGGGGAGTGGCAGGAAGAATGGCAAATGAAACTGTAAATAACACTTAACTTTTGATTGATGATAGATAGATAGACATGATAAGTATTCTGAAACAAGTTTGTATGTATTGCAGGATTAATCACATATGGAAATTTGTGCTCTTTTTTGGAGGGGGAGCTTGAGTTCTTATTATGGAAGAAAGAAAATATAACTGTAGAATAGAGGAGGTCAAGAACTATGTGGAGATAGACTGAAATTGGAGACACCAGCATAAACTTATGATTTCTTAGATTTGTCATCTAAAAAGGCCTAGAAGTAAGGATATCCCATATAGCACTCAGATCTTGGTTTCTATATATCAATCTCTGCTCATAGGAACACAGCTCCTTGGAAAATTTTCTGATGCCAAGTTTGGCATAAGTAAAGTACGAGATTAGCCTAAAACATCTTGTACCAGAAAGTAAAAAATTATTTTAGAAAGGGTGGGGCATATCCAAAATACGAGCACAGCTTGAAGGGGTTTCTACTGATCAAATCTAGGACAATTGGAGCATCAAAATAATTAAGAACAGCAATGTAATGTAATCCACCATTTTTTAAAAAGAGGAATTCATGAGTTTATAGTCATCATAAAGACATAAATAATAAATACATAAATTAAGAGGACTGGGAAGTGCTTTTCTGCAGTAGAATTCTGAGTAACGAATGTGAAGAAAGTGGTGGAGTTGGGGGTGGGGATAACCATTGTGTGACCATCATCATAAAGAATGGTTTACATAAGAATCATCAGTAGATTCAAAATCGAGGGAGGAAGATTGATGAGGATCAGGGTAATGGTATGGCCTCAAAGTGCCTTCCACATAGAGGGATTATTAATTGCAAAGGAAAAGCTAGAAGCTATACAACAGAGCAAAGGAGAAAGCTGAGAATGCAGAAACTGTACAATGGCGTAACTACACAATGGAGAAATCTTGCAACTCATCATATATAATTATACCTAATTAATATATTATGTAATTGGAACAAACAATAAACTAATAACCATTGCAACTAACAATATATCATGTATATTTCAAGTTTCCTTACAACTATATATATATAACTATGTACACATACATATATATATAGGGAGAGAGAGAGAGGGAGAATAAATACAAATGAAGCAAAATTTTAAAATTTGGAAAATCTGGGTAAAGTATTTGTGCGAGTTTTCTGGACTATTCTTGCAACTTTTCTGCAAGTTCAAAATTATTTCAAAATTTTAAAAGGTGTAAAAAACAAAGAAAAGATTGTAGGGCACAGAAACAACTCTTTCTCCTCCCCTCAATTGTATTTATTAAAAACAATCTATTATATAAGTAACCTATGAATATTATTAATGAATGAACTTTCATCACTAATTACATTTTTGTGTATAGCATGTAAATTTTTATATAAATTTTGCACAGTCATTTTTATTGTTCCTTACAACACTCCTGTGATAGAGAAAGATGTTTTTTTTCTTCACCTTGCAGTTGACATAAATCCAGGTGCAAAAATGTTTCTCTTGGGTCTCCAGATGTAAAATTAATGGTCCTATTAATTTCACATTTCCTCATAATTAATTATGTTTTCTTGACACCTTTTCTTGCAGGAGTTAAATACACGCAGTTCTCTATTTTAATGTTTCTTTTTCTTGTATTTGGGTTTGGAGTCATTTGTGATACCATCGCATATGTAAACTGTCACATTTTATTTATAAACATGAACTCCTGTCTAGAATACATCAGGCCTACTTGGCTTTATTCTTTATCTGGTTTATATATGAAATTCTAAACCTGTTTTTTTCATAACATATCTTTGGGTTTTCTCCAAATCATTCATTGAACAATTCATCTGTCTTTGCTGATAGAGTATCAATTTAGTGTGAGATAGTGATCAATATTATACACTGGAGAATGAAAATCAGAATTAAGAAGGGAAAGTGTAAGAAGCAGAGAATGAGTTACAAATAAATGGGTTTATAGGAAAACATGTGCACTTGAACCTTTGACACACTGATTTGTTCCATGGTCTTTGCACTCACAGCATTCCACTTCAACCTGCCAAAGAAAGAGTATTCTGCTAACCTTTACTTTTGCTCCTCCCTCCTGCTTTACCTGAGACCGCTAGTTGCTGCTCTAACATATTTCTACGGATCATAATAAAACTCAGATGAGTCCCTCTTTTACTTATGAGGGTAGTTCAAAAAATTCATGGAAAGATTTGCATTATCTTTTAATTCTATTTTTCCATGAATTTTTGAAGTACCCCCTTGCAATCCTCTCTAGCCAACTTTTTCTGTCTCCAACCACTCATTCTGCCTGGAATTTTGGGACATATATAATCTTTTGTGTGTATGGAGAGAGTTGGTTTTACCTCTGCCTGCTTCATCCCCAAACTTCTTTGCTTCTAGCCTGAATCTGTAAGATTCTGTGTGACTAAGAATGGCCTTTCTGAATATTCATTGGCTACTTTGACAAGTTCCTGGTTTCCTGAAACTTTTAGTGATTTCATTTTTTATTAACATCTCTGGGATTTTTTTTTTCCTACCACCAAGAGGAAAAAATGGTGCACAATTTTAGATCCCTGAGTTTTTCTTTTCATCTTCCTTCTTTGTTTAAACATGTCTCTTGTCTCATGTGGCAATAAATACTTCCCCTTTCTCCAAGGAGTCATTAAGAAACTCCACGTTTCCATGATTAAAGCAGTAATCTCCCCTACATCTCTTTTAAGATCGTAGGTGGTTATAACACATTCAGTCAGAGGATATTATCCACAGTGGTTTTTTACTGATTCTAGCCACCTGCATTACCCTCATACCATTCATTGTTCTAATAACCGCCTTTTCTTTTTTTTCTTCTCTTCGCACACTTTCTTTTAAAGTCCCAGATATTAGATTCTATCAAGAATTAAAAACTCTTTCCTTACTTCCAAAAGGTATAGAGAGTTTCTATTTTCACCCTCGATAATCCTTTTGGTCCTAATTGGGAAGTCTAGGACTAAACAGTGCGTCAGTTCACCTAATTGCTATGAAAATCTGATGGAGTCTTAAGTGCCAGTCCATTCTGTCAGTGACTTTAAATATCAGGGATTTTTATTATGTGACACAACTTTATTTTGTATAGTACTTGTTACACAAGGCAGACCACAAGAAACTATGAAGAATGAAATAAACCGCAAGGTGGCTCATCATCTCAAGCTAGTTCTTCTCAAACTATGGATTTGCCAACTCTCATAATCTGGAGGGATTAAGGAAATGGATTAAGGGCATTAAATGAAAACAACATGATCTTAGCACACTCCAAAGGAGTTGTTGTGACAGGAATTGAAGAAACTTGTTCCCTGGTACCTTTGCTACCCTATTAGGCTATCATGCTCTTGGTTGCCCTGAGTTATAGAACAGGCTTGCAGATGAGATGTGAAATTATTAAATGTGGCCACCTGCCATAGCACTTTACACAGACTCAGTAAAATCTGTGCTGGTGGCTTGGCACACTCAACTTTCAGAAAGGCTTCCTGCAGTTTCACTTGCATACATTTCCTCCCCTCATTTGGATATCCAAATTTCCAGTTGTTTCACAAAGCAGTGTAGGATTTTTCAGCATGAAGTATCTGTGGCTCAACAACTTGGCCTTAACTTGCATCTCAACTGACCAAACTGTGATAGCAACAGGTGACTCAGTTGAGATGCATGCCAGTTCTGTCTCTGTATATGCACACCACAGCTAATTGGGTTGACCCAAATTTATATGAATGCAATGTTGCTGTTGAGTGTGTAGGCACATTCCGAACGTCCATGGTAGATATTGATATCTAAATTCCAGAGAAATCCTATTCCTTCAGCATTAAAGAAGTGTCAGCCAATGAAATTAAATCAGAATGAGAAAACATGGTATTATTCTAATGGCTCCAATGCTTTTTATGCCGAGACTGAAACCTCCAGCAACTTGCCACTTTTCCCTGATGCTGTTATTTTAATATCCTGAGAATATGCTGAGAATTAAGAAAATATCTTAATTTAAGAATTTCTTAATTTTCATTACAAAATTTCTCAAATTTACTTGGTTAGTCTATCAACAGAGAAAAGAATATTACTACATTAGAAAAATGTTATTATTTTTTCCTAGTGTTTTACTATGGGGTGAGATTTTGATGGCATTACAGTAACTAATTTGTTATCTTTACTATACTAGAGGGGAACAGATTAAACAAGCTAACTTGCAATCTACCAAGTAACAGAGAAATGTATTTTCATCTTTCCTGATTACTATCTATGCAGGTAATTATACTTCTTCTTTACACATAATTAATATTAAGGTTGATTTCAGTTCATTCCTCTCAGTGGTAAAATTATCAAGTTAGTTCTCAACTAATTATTTTCTGTAGTATAGCACTGTTTCAGATCCCTGTCACATTCCATTTAGCAAACACAAAATAGCTCTGAATTAGAATTATCATAGCCTGGGACTTTTATACTATTACTTTGCGTAAAAGAAAAAAATCTTTAGATGGATGTTATCCAAGCTGAAAATGAATTCTTTTGAAAGAATCTAATTGGGTTTGTGTGTGTGTGTGTGTGTGTGTGTGTGTGTGTGTGCGCGCGAATGTGCTTTCATCTGATTCTAAAATCTCTTGTCCTTCACTATCTCTGTTGTTGTTCGGTTTTCCTCTTCTTAATTTAAGATTTCTTAATTTGTTCTAGCCCAACACAACCTTTCCTCACCAGTGAAGTTGAACAATTTATCATTACTCTTGGTGTGTGCTGCATAGTTTTTCAAGCTTTTAGGTGTAAATGCTTATTTTTGGAAATAAAGGAAGCTTCTGCTGTTATTGCATGGTAGAAATATGTGCATAGTGAAAAAAAGCTTTTCATCACGTAGAGTTAGTGAACTCGCTTTGAAGAGAAGCTCTATACTCTAATTATGTCCATGAGGCAGGGGACCCATTATAAAAGATTATTTGCCTTACAAAAGCGGCCAGTCCCACTGAAGTTCCCTTAAGAGACACATTTCCATGGTGCGCAGTGAGTGAATACTCTTTTGATGGCAAAAATTTAGCATACACACTTTTTTTCAGTACTAGATCACCCGGCAATACCAGATGCTCCTGCACTCTTGGGAAACTGAAAGATTAGACTATATAATGAATTTTAGAGAATTGACTTGGGGAATACAACCACTATATCCAGCTTCTGGTGGACACCTGTGATATTAATTATTAATTCAGCCTGATGCTGCTGATTGCTTTATTTGATGGTCCATAGTACCTTGTTTCTAGTAGTTGCTCAAAAGTGTTAGCTAAAATTAATCTTTTATACTCTATTTGCTCTATGATGGATGTACCGTTATTGTTTATTTATTTATTTAGTTTGCATAATTGGGCTATGGACCTGTTTAGCTGCTGCAAAGAATGTAGTGTGAAGTGACCTTCCGAACTTTCTTCCAGCTTCTGCATATCATGGTGGCCAATCTGCTTTTCCATTCCACAAGCTTTCTTTAAAGTCTGTTCAACCATATACCTTCCTCCACCTTCTGCTACTAGGGATATTATTTAGCTTCCCCTTACTCTCCTTTCCTTTATCCAAAGACTAAGTTTACCAGCAAAGCTTGCTACTATAACTGTAGAGTACCTGAACTTTACTTATTTTTAAAAATTTATTTAATGTTTTATTATAAAGATAATACATGAGCATTGTAAAGAATTCAAGTGACACAAAGGGCATAATATGTCCTTATGTCTTCTTTCTCCTGTGACACCCTGTTGTTTGATCCTGAGAGGCAAATGCTGATTCCAGTCACTTATATGTATTATGCTAGGGATACTACATCATAAATGACTATATATGTATATCTATATCATTTCTATTAGGGAAAAATCCACATAACATAAAATTAACTATTTTCTTTTTCTTTTTAATTTAATTTTATTTTGTCAATATACAATGTGGTTGATTATTGTGGCCCATTACCAAAACCTCCCTCCCTCCTCACTCTCCCCCCTCCCTCCTAACAACCTCATATATGTTTGCTTGTCATATCAACTTCAAGGAATTGTAATTGTCGTGTCTTCTTCCATCCACCCCCCAGTTTAATTGAGTATTTATATTTAGCTCTCACAAATAAGTGAGAACAAGTGATATTTCTCTTTCTGTGCCTGACTTGTTTCACTGAATATAATTCTCTCTAGGGCAAAGACCACACACCCTGCAGTGCTTCCACGTGATCCAGCAGGTAGACCTCACTGCCACCACCCATCTCCATCCCCAGCCCGGCCCAGTGCGCATGGAGCAGGGAAATGTCCAGGAAGGGAGGCAGAAGCTCTACAGAGACCACATGCCCTGCGGTGCTGCCATATGACCCAGCAGCCTGGCCTAGTGCATGCTGACTAGAGAGGTGGCTCCCTGCAGAAGCCCAAGACCCAAGGCAACCACACACGCAAGGCAATAGTGGCCAACTGAGCAGACACTGAGGTAACCATACCAAAGTGGCAACCCCAGCAACATCCTAGACAGACAATAGTGTCAGACCTGTGGACTGTGAAATCCCCGGCCACAATGACTAAACATCAAAGGAAAGAAACCAGAAATATGAAAAATAAAGAAAGTACACCACCAAAGGGTAATAACTCTCAAGCTCTAGATCCTATAGAACAAGAAGCCACTGAAATGTCTGACAAGGAATTTCGAGTGATAATTCTAAGGAAACTGAATGAAATACAAGAAAACTCAGCTAGACAACATGATGAAACATGGAAAAGTATACAGGACCTGAAAGAAGAAATGTACAAGGAAATCAATTCCCTGAAAAAGAATGTAGCAGAGCTTGCTGAACTGAAGAATTCATTCAATAGCTTGCTGAACTGAAGAATTCATTCAATGAAATAAAAAGCGCAACAGAGAGTTTAACCAGCAGGCTTGCAGAAGCAGAAGAGAGAACTACTGACCTTGAAGATGGGCTGTTTGAAATAACACAGGCAGACAAAAAAAAGAAGAAAAAAGAATTAAAGGCATTGAAGAAAATCTGAGAGAGATATCACACAACCTTAAGTGCTCAAATATTCAAGTCATGGCTATTCCAGATGGGGAGGAAAGAGGAGATTGCATTGAAAACATATTCAACAATATAGTGGCAGAAAACTTCCCAGTTATTGGAAAAGACACAAATCTTCAGATTCAGGAGGCTCAAAGATCCCCAAACATATTCAACCCACAAAAGGGTTTCTCCAAGACATATTATAGTCAAATTGCCAAAACTCAAATACAAAGAGAGAATCTTAATAAAAGCTGGAAGAAAGAAGCATCAAATCATCTATAAGGGAGCCCCAATCAGACTAACATCAGACTTTTCATCACAAACCCTAAAAGCCAGAAAGGAATGGAATGATATATTCAAAATACTAAAAGACAGAGATTGCCAGCCAAGAATACTCTACCCCACAAAGCTATCCTTCTGAAATGAAGGGAAAATGGTATATTTCTCGGACAAACAAAAATGTGGGAGTTCACTTCCACATGACCACCTTACAAGAAATTCTCAAGGGAGTACTGGGTTTGGTACCTGAAAAATAACTGCCACTGCCATAAAAACCCAAGAAAAATAAGAAACCATTAGTATAATAAAAAATGGCATGTATGAAGAGAAAACAAACACGCATAAAGGCTATCTACAACCCAAGGAACCAACAAATCCAGAAAACAAACAGTAAATCAGAAAGAAAGGAAGAAAAGACACGGAAGACACCAAAAAAAAAATCAATAAAATGCTAGGATTAAATCAACACTTTTCAATAACAACTCTTAATGTAAACGGATTAAATTCCCCAATTAAAAGACACAGACTTGCTGACTGGATTAAAAAGGAGGACACAACTATATGCTGCCTTCAAGAGACCCATATCACCCTTAAAGACTCACATAGACTAAGAGTGAAAGGATGAAAAATGATTTACCATACAAACAGAAATGAAAAACGAGCTGGAGTAGATATTCTTATATATGATAAAATAGACTTTAAACTAACAACCATAAAAAGAGATAATGAGGGCCACTACATAATGATAAAAGGATTGATCCATCAAGAAGACATAACAATCATAAATATATACACACCCAATGTCAGAGCAGCCGGATTTATAAACCAAACTCTATTAGACATAAAGAAGGAAATAACACTAATACCATAGTAGCAAGGGACCTGAACACCCCACTGTCAATATTGGACTGATCATCTAGGCAAAGAATCAGCAGAGAAACACAAGATCTAACCAACATACTAGACCAATTGGACTTGGCAGATATCTACAGAACATTCCATCCAACAACCTCAGTATATTCATTCTTCTCATCGGCACATGGATCATTCTCCAGGATAGATCACATGTTAGGTCACAAATCAAGTCTCAACAAATTAAAAAAAATTGAAATTATCCCATGTATTTTTTCAGACCACAGGGATTAAAATTAGAAATCGATAACAAATGAAACTCTGGAAACTATACAAACACATGCAAATTAAACAGAATTCTACTTAATGACATATGGGTCCAAGAAGAAATCAAACAGGAAATCAAAAAATTTATTGAAACTAATGAAAATAATGATACATCATACTTAAACTTGTGGGATACTGCAAAAGCAGTACTAAGGGGAAAATTTATCACATTAAATGCTTACTTCAGAAGAATGGAAAAATGGCAAGTGAACAACCTAACACTTTGCCTTAAAGAACTAGAAAAGCAAGAACAATCCCAAACCCAAAGTTAGCAGACGGAAAGAAATCATTAATATCAGAGCAGAACTTAATGAAATTGAAACCCAAAAATTAATACAAAAGATCAACGAATCAAAAAGTTGGTTTTCGGAAAAGATAAAATTGACAAGCCATAAGCACAGCTAACTAATAAGAAGAGAGAAGATCCAAATAACAAAAATTAGAAATGAAAAAGGTGATATTACAACTGATACATCTGAAATACAAGGAATCATTCAAGACTACTATAAACAACTATATGCCAACAAATTTGAAAATCTGGAGGAAATGGATAAATTTCTGGACTCACACAAGCTACCAAAACTGAGCCAAGAAGATGTAGAAAATCTGAACAGACCAATAACAATAAAGGAGATTGAAGCTGTTATCAGAAGGCTCCCAACACAGAAAAGCCCAGGACCAGATGGATTCACAGCAGAATTTTACCAAACATTCAAAGAGGAATTGACACCGATTCTTTACAAACTATTCCAAAAGATTGAAACAGAGGCAAATCTCCCAAACTCATTCTATGAAGCAAACATCACCCTGATACCAAAGCCAGGTACAGATATAACAAAAAAGGAAACTACATGCCAATATCCTTGATGAATATAGATACAAAAACCCTCAATAAAATACTAGCTAACAGTATACAGCAACACATATGTAAAATTATTCACAGCGATCAAGTGGGATTCATCCCAGGAATGCAAGGTTGTTTCAACATACACAAATCAATAAATATGATACACCATATTAATAAAATCTAACAGAAGAACCATATGGTCATCTCTATAGAGGCTGAAAAAGCATTTGATAAAATTCAACATTCGTTCATGACAAAGACCCTATGTAAGTTAGGTATTGACGCAAAATATCTCAATATAATTAAAGCCATATATGATAAACCCACTGTCAATATCATCCTGAATGGGAAAAAGCTGAAAGCTTTTCCTTTAAGAACATGAACTAGACAAGGATGCCCACTCTCACCACTCCTATTCAATGTAGTGTTGGAAGTACTAGCCAGAGCAATCAAAGAAGAGAAGGGAATAAAGGGCATCCAGATTGGAAAAGATGAAGTCAAAGTGTCCCTGTTTGCTGATGACATGATCCTATATATCGAACAGCCTAAAGCCTCTACAAAAAACTCTTGGAGGTGATAAATGATTTCAGCAAAGTAGCAGGATACAAAATCAACACAAAAAATCAGTAGCATTTATATTGTCCAATAGTGAACATGCAGAAAATGAAATCAAGAAAGCTTGCCCATTTACAGTAGCCACCAAAAAAATAAAATACTTAGGAATTGAGTTAACCAAGGATGTGAAAAATCTCTATAATGAGAACTACAAACTTCTGCTGAAAGAAATTAGATAGGATACAAGAAGATGGAAAGGTATCCAATGCTCTTGGATTGGAAGAATCAACATTGTGAAAATGTCCTTATTACCCAAAGTGATCTACAAATTCAATGCAATCCCCATCAAAATTCCAATAACATTTTTCTCTGAGATGGAAAAAGCTATCCAGACATTTATATGGAATAAGAAAAGACCATGCATAGCCAAAGCAATGCTGAGCAAAAAAAAAAAAAATAATAAAGCTGGGGGCATAACACTACCTGACTTTAAACTATACTACAGAGCTATAATAACCAAAACAGCATGGTACTGGCATAAAAACAGACACATTGATTAATGGAATAGAATAGAGAACCCAGAAATTAACCTACACACCTACATCCATCTGATCTTTGACAAAGGCACCAAGCCTATACACTGGGGAAGAGACTGACTTTTCAACAAATGGTGCTGGGATAACTGGGTACCAATATGCAGGAGAATGAAACTAGACCCATACCTTTCACCATATACCAAAATCAACTCAAAATGTATTGAGGAGTTAAATATACACCCTGAAAAAATAAAACTCCTTAAGGAAAACATAGAGGAAACACTCCAGGAAATAGGAGTGTGTACAGAATTCATGAATAGAACCCAAAAAGCATGGGCAACCAAAGGAAAAATAAACAAATGGGATTATATCAAACTAAAAAGCTTCTGCACAGCAAGAGAAATGATCAACAGAGTGAAAAAAACCCAACAAAGTGGAGAAAATATTTGCTAAATATACATCTGACAAAGGATTAATATCCACAATATACAAGGAACTCAAACAACTTTACCACAAAGAAAAAAATAACCCATTTTTCTTTTTTCTTTTTTTTAATTATTTTTATTTTGTCAATATACAATGTAGTTAGTTATTGTGTCCCATCACTAGATTCTGCCAAGTTGTGCTATTAGCTTGATGTCTGGGCTAATTGTCCTTAATAAGGTAGAAGGGAAAACAATTTAACATTTACATATAAGTGCTTTTTTTTCCCCTTCAAGATGGCCCAGTTGTAGGCAGTTGGAGTAATGGTTAAATACTACTCCTACCAACTACTTGGTCTTTCTTGGGAACCCAATACAAGTTTTTAGGTTTTAAGTATGGAGGGAGGATATACATGAGAATGTGTGTGCCAGCTGAGTGGCCTAAGAATTTGAGAATTTGAGAACATTTCTTCTAATTCTGAAATCATCTTCTAGATACTTAAAAATAATCATCAAGAGCAATAACAAATTGTAGACTTTTTTCAAATTGCATGTAACATTGCACAGAATAAGAGATGGGACAGTTTTCCACCATTAAGTTCACAGCTCAGAGTAACTTTGAAGTGATTTCACTTTCTTAAAGAAATGGTAGGGATTTTTTTTTTTAATTATGAGAATCCTAGTGTTTTTTTTTTTTTTCCTTCATATTGTTAATTCTCCTTGGAGAGACTATAAGGATCTAAAAATGTAATCTTTAATGATTTCAAAATTAGGTAAACTAAAATATATCCTACATTTTGTTTTATGAAAATATTTCATTGAAATTGAGCATGGATGGTTTTTTCTAAAATCTATGTATAATTATTCAAACTAGTAGGATGCTAACAATATTAATGCGCACTTTGGTGGTGTCCAAATTTAGAGATTTGTCAAATTTATTGTTTTGGAAATTTTATATAGTTTTATTATTTTTTAGAATTTAAATTAACACCTGCATATTTCCCTTAAATTTGAGAAGTGGACTTCACCAAATAAAAATCCCATATACAACTACTTAACCACAGTTATTAACTTGAGAAATTGGTTCTTCCTATTTTCCTAATTCTCCCAAGAAGATTCTTTGCTTTGTCTTTAAGATGTTATTTGTTATTTTGTTTTAAAAGGGCATATTTGATTACATGTGGCATGTATTATGGGTGAATTCATCCTATTCCCCAAACTTCCTATCAACTATTCTTTATTTCTAAATTAGTTAGGAATATTTGGCTTTTCTATATCCATATTTTTATCACATTTTATTCTATTTGAGGTGTATATTAAGTTCAACAAAATGAAATTTTTGTTTGATAGTTGATTAATAATTTCATATGGTTTACCTTAACATAAATTCACATGTAAATGTTAACTCTTTTCAATATATAAGCAAAGTTTTCTGTTTTTTGTTTTCTTTCAAGGACTGATAATTTAGAATATACACTATTATTCAAATCCCTCTAATTGTGACAATTTGAACCAGCTAGTTTGGAAATCTGACTTTTCTTAAATCTATGATATTAGTATTTGTTTTCAAATTCATGATGAAAAACAATCACAGGCCATGGACTAAGGAGTGTAATATTTAATGTATTAAAAATAGACTACAAAAACCCTTGAAAAAACAGTTGACAATTTATGCACTTATTACAAATAATAATTTATTCATTTAAAAAGTTTGTCAAGGAATTCTATATTTTTAATACTCTATGACTTTAAATTTTATTTCTTCTGTGCTTGAAATAATTAAATTAAAATGTTTTTGCAACAGTGTATAGCAGCCCTTGAAAGATACGCTTTAAATTACCCATTAAAATAAATATTAGAAAAAGATGAAGAAAATGTATACCATTAATGGATAAGTCACATAGATAACCTATTGGCAGAATCTGGATAGAATTTTCACTAACCACATATTAATGATGGTAAACGTGACAAATATCAAAGATTCACCTCATGAAAACATAACCTACCTGAAAGAATGCAAAACGATCCTTACACCTGTGCTTGTCTTGTAATACAGAGACTTGAGGTCTATATCAACATAGAACACTGAGCAGTTGTAGGGATTTCTTGCTTTTTTAAAACAATAAGTTTGGATGGTACTTGATCTTATTACTGTCTTATTTCTCTTTCTTATATGAAGATAGTTTCCCCAAACCTATAGTAGGCAAGGTTTGTGACAGTTTTTCAACTTTGCAAAGATCCCTCTTGTGTTGTTTTTGTGAAGTATTAAAAATATGGCTGCTTTTTTTTTCAGACATTTCCTGACTCTAATCCTCTCTCACTTCATCTAGACCTTCTGTTTTTTGGGTTTTTTTTTTTTTTTATCTTTGTTGTTCTTTTCTAGGTGAATTTTCAATTCTCTTGCAGCAGTTTCTCCTCAGTGGAGAGCCCTTCTTTGGAAGGGAGATGTGGCCAACCAGTTTCAAGAGTACATAAGGCTAGATTACTGTAGCCTATCAGAAATTACATTGTGGTTCTTACACTTACCCATTACTGAAGTGGGAAAAACCACTGCCACTTTGAACTTCTGTTTTCAAAATGCTGCACTTTTCAGTGAATACCGGTTGGCTGCTTTTGATCTCCTGTTCTCAAGTTTTTGGAAGCCCTGTTGTTTCCTTCTGCTTCTTCCCAGGCATATGCTCGTAATATATTGATGTTGTGGTTGTTGTTGGATTTGTTCCCACTCACCTGTACTTTGGGGTTTGGGGAGAAAACTTTTTAAATAATTTACTTGTAATATTCTCCATACATATTTGGTATTTTTTTTCCCTCTGTTTTTTTTTTATGTTGGGATTCACAAAAATCCAAAAATTATATTTCAACTCCAAGCATCATCTTTCAACAATTCCTTTATTTTTAAAAGTTTTTATGATATATTTACCACAATTTATTATATTCGAAGCTGCAATAATACTTTAATTTAGAAAGCAGATATTTTTAAGGTCATATTCTTTGACCACAGAGCAATAAAACCAGAAATTAATATTGAAAATTGAAACAAACCAGCAAATTCCCAAACTATAAGTTGAAATAGCGCTCTTCTGAAAATCTGAGGAAAACAACAACAAAACATTGATTACATATTTAGAAAACAGTAAAAGAACCCAAGAGAATCATCTGAAAAACTTGAAAATTGATACAAAAAAGTGGCTATTTACAAAATGAGTATACAAAAATAGTATTCTTATATTTTCAAGAACAGCTGAAACTATCCTCCAAATTCTATTTACAATAGCCACAAAATTACAAAATAAATAAGTCTATTTAATTGAAACTGTTCAATACTAAATGAAGAAATATTAACCAAGAAACAGAAATCTTGAATAAGTAAAGATAACTATATATTATCAAGTAAAAGTAATTGTTATTATAAAATGCTAGAGCTTTCCAAATTAATGAATCAAGAAATGTGATCTTAATTAAAAAATTCAATAAGATTTCTTTCCAATGTAGAAAAAATGATTCTTAATTTCCTCTAGAACAGCAAACAGGTGAGAGTAGTTAGGAAAATTTTATAAAAACGTAATTATGATAGATGATGTTCACTGCCCCCTATGAAAATGTAGTAACAAGGTAGAGTAATTAAAATAGTGTTTTACTAGTACAAGGTAAGTACACCAATTATGTGTGTGTGTCTGTGTACGGCATTCATGGATACACAGACACACACAGAATTTGGAAGAGTGGGATTCAATGGGCATAAAATAAATCAAGTTTATTGTTTCATCATCACTGCCCCTGAATACCTTTATATATTCTTATGTGGTTTATTCTTCTCCTGCCCTCTAGTTGAAATCTCAGGCTGGGCCAGAAACATTTTGTGGTCCCTCCCCAAGGATGAGTCTACTGATCATCTTAGTCACTGTCTTCAAAAGTCCCAGTTATTTTACATGTCCAGTCTAGTTTAGTTATCTAAACTTCAAACTTCATTTGAAGTTAAATCTTCTCCCCTTTCCTCCCTCAGCTTGTAACTTCAGTGACAAATGGGGTTATGGGGTTTCTGCAGTGATAATGCTGTATGTTCACAACAAACATTTGAATTTATTCCTTTGCACACAAATGCATCTCTCTCTCTCTCTCTCTCTCTCTCTCTCTCTCTCTCTCTCT
>NW_007726145.1:672942-740155 GCF_000696425.1 Galeopterus variegatus
TCTCTCTCTCTCTCTCACACACACACACACACACACACACACACACACACACACACACACACACACACACACCTTTCATATAGATAGAAGCATCTAAGTGCTGACGAGTGGAACGTGAGTGAAGGTGATTTATGCCATTTCCAAGCCTGGAAATAAAGGATTTTGTGACTTTGAGATGGCAGAGAAACAGGATAGAAAGAAGCCAGGTCTCTGAGATCCTCACCTGGAAGAGAGTTGAGCAGGAGAATATGCAAACCAGCAACGTCTGCATCAGATATTGTGCGAGTGAGAAATAAACTTTGATGTGTTAAGCCCAGTGGAGTTCAGGGTTATTTAGTACAAGTTGGCTTTTTCTGAATAATGCAGAGACATGGTTGATTCTTCTCTATCTCGATGCTTTGAGCTTCCAATGCTTTTCTTACAGCTCATTAACCGTGGTTTTCAATTTCTCCAGTATTGAAGTTCTCGAGCAGTAGAGAGGTAAAGGTGCAGGAAATGTCTTATATGGCTGGTACTATATTGAGCTGGCATTGGGGCTCCTTGGGTTTGTGTGGTCTTTTCATACATTTTGTACCTTGTCCACTAACATATATTCTTTTGAACTGTTATTGGTAGGAGTGTCATTACTTCCCAATTTCTTCTGTCTTTTCTGTCTAAAACCCTCTATTCTTTCGCCAGATGCCCTTTAGCCAACTTCTCACCCTTTACAGTTCTCAAGTATCAGTCAGGCATCAGTCCACTGTGTTTCTCCAAGTAACAGAGAATTCTTATCATGCACTCTGAGTGGTATAGCTGAAGACTGTTTAACTGACCTTAAAGTGAGAATGAAACATTCCTTCCCTAAGGCCAACCATTCAAAAAACATACAGTAAGACACTGTGCACCAGAGTCATTCTCATTACCCACCCTTTTGCACACTTATAACATGTAAAAGGTTAATATTTTAGGCTATGAAGAGTATTTACAAGTCAAAACAAAAATAAACACACAGATTTTAGCCAGACACTAGAGTGCACAAACAGCATGATCCCATTATGCAAAGTTCAAGAAGAGACAAAACTAACAGATAGTGACAGAAATAATATCAATGGTTGTCTGCGTGGAATGAGGAAAATTACTGCAAAGGGGCATGAGGGAACTTTATGGGGTAATAGATATATTCTATATTTTGACTATTATGGTGGTTACATGGGTGAATATATTTGTCAAAACTCATAGAACTGAAAATGTGATCATTTCTTGAACATAAATCAAACTTAAATAAAGTTGAGTAAACAATGAGTAGGAAAATGATATACAGGTACTTTTCGACTTAATACTCCTCAACCCATCATAAGGTGAAAATATTGTTAGGTCGAAATGCATTTAATAGACCTAACCTACCTAACATCATAGCTTAGCCTAGCCTATCTTAAATGTGCTCAGAACACTTACATTAGCCTACAACTGGGCAAAATCATCTAACACAAAGCCTATTTTATAATAGTGTTAAATATCTTATGTAATTTATTGAATACTATACTGAAGTATGGTTTCCACTGAATGCGTATTGCTTTTGCACCATCGTAAATTTGAAAAATTGTATGTCAAACCATAGTAAGTTGAGGACCATCTGTACAGTGGTATCTCACAAAATAAAATGTATAAGTGGCCTCTCTTAAAATATACACATAAAATATTACCAGGAATCGATATAATATAAAATATAAATTGAAAGAATATTGAGTTGGTATTTTCATCAATTAAATTATGAAATCTAAAAATATTGGTAATACCATTATGGTTAAAAGTATATGAAATCTTTTCTCCCATACGCTGTTATTGGAAATGTAAATTAGTACAAACTTAAGAAGGGCAATTTGAAAATGTGCATCAAAAGCCTTAAACATGTTCACAAGTTTTAACCCCTAGTATTTTAATTCTAGAAATGTTTATTAAAGATTAATGTGAGGAAAAATTCACATGAGATGCTGTTCACGGTTTAAAATATAGAGAAAAATAAATGAATACTATAGGATCAATACCTAACTTTAATAAATCTCAACATTTTACAATATTTGCTTCATATTGTCTTAATACAATAAAAATAGGGGTGATTCCTATCTGGTATTTATGCCTTTAACATTTCATTCCCTTCTTTCTCTCTCCAGACAGAGAAATTCCACTATTTGGAATTTGTTGTTTACCATTTCCATTTATGTTTTCATCTGTTCGTGTAAGGTTTTGCATGTCTCTATGCTTTATATAAGTGATGTACTAAAGTATTTTACATATTATATTTTACTCAATATTATGTTTTTAAAAAGTACCCATTTTGATATATGTGGCTCTAGTTAATTTATTTTAATTTCTGCATAGTTTTTCAAAGTATGAATGCTACAAGTAATTTTTTTGACTTTTTAAAATAGACTTTATAAATAATTGCTATTATAGTGATACAATGAACATTCTTATGCATGTATATTAGTGTGCTAGTGTTGCCATGACAAAATACCACAAACTGAGTGGTTTAAACAACACAAATTTATTGTCTCATAGTTCTGGAGTCTGGAAGTCTAAAACAAAAATGTAGGCCGGTTCGACTTTTTCTGAGGGTTGTGAAGGAAGGATCCATTAGTTCTTCTCTTCCTGGTTTGAAGATGGCCATCTTTACCCGTTGTTTCTTGGCACTCTTTCCTCTTTTTAGCCAAAATTTCTTGAGAAATCCTTATCTAAATTATACTTCTAGAATTGAAACTGTCAAGTATGCACATCTTTAGTGAATTTGCTTGCCAATTTTCTTTCTAATGTGTTCTTATAATTTATATGCCCATAAACAGTGCGTGAGTGTTTCTGTTTCTCCATACTTTTGTCAACTCTTAGAATTGTCATATCTTTAATATTTGCCAATATAATTGTTTTGGATGAAACCTTATTGTTTTAACATGAATTTCCTTGATTAAAAATGTGGAAAATCAACTTCCATATACTTAAAAGACATTTCAGGAATCTTTTTCAATTAATTTCCTATTCATATCTTTTTACCATTTTTATAGTGTTGATTGTCTATATATGTATAGGAATTCTATATATATTTTTATACTAATATTTTGTCAATAATATGCATAGAAATAATTTCTATAAGTTTCTGGCTTGATTTTTTAACTTTATGGTGTCTTTTTCATAAGGAAGTTTTAAATTTTACTGTACTTAAATTTATTGGTTTATATTTTTATGTGTAATTTTTATTTAAGAAATGTTTCATAAAGAATATTTCCCCATATTTCCTTCAAAAATGTTAAATTATGTTATTCACACTTATGACTTTAATTTATGTTAATTTTCATATGTAGACAATGATGTCGTGGAAAAGGGTAGTTTTTTTCTTTTCCTTTCAAAATCTTGATCCTGTTTTTTATCTCTTATTGTGTTGGTTAGATTCAATCTTATTAATGTTCCATAAAAGTCATTCAGACTTGTTCCTGATTTTAATCAAAATGCTTGTGAAATCATCACTTATGATATTCGGTAACAGATTTTTAGCAGATCCCATTTACCAGATTAAGGAAGTTCTTCTCTCTTGATTTGATCATTGCCTATTGTACACAAATACTCAAAGTCAAGTCTTTACCACACAAATATATATAATCAATTATGTTTCATTTTTTTTAAAAAGGAAGTTCTTCTTTAGTCAGCTTTTTAAGAATTTTTAGCAGGAATGTGTAGTGAATTTTACCAAATGCTATTTTACATATCTATTGATATAAATATATTATTTTCTTTTCATTTGTTAATATTGTTTATTACAATTTGTATTGTTGCACTCCCCCTGCATCTTGGAGAAAATCATGCTTCATCATGATGTATATGTTTATTAATAAATTTCTTCAGGCAGCAGTTGCCAACATTTTTCAGCTTACTTTTAGATGTGAGAGGGGCAACTCCACTCTTGCTGCCGCTTCAAGTTGTGAACTTGGCTCAAGTCCTCCGTCTTGAGTAGAACACTTTTAGTCCCCCAGAAGAGCTGAACACCCAGCTGCCATTGGAACATGCAGACTTGGAGCCAATTAAGCCGATGGCTTCTTCCCCTCTAAACCCTTGATAATTCTGTTTTGTTTCTGTTCCACAGAAATATTTTTTTGTGTGTCTGAGCCTAAACATGAATTTTTCATTTTCTCTTTTCATGATTGATTTCATCTTTGTTCTGTGTTTAGAGCATAACTATGTTAAAGCTTTAACTTACTGTGCCATTTTTACAATAAAGCTCCATGGTGTTTTTGTATTAGTAAAAATTAGAAATTACTAAATTATCCATTCATGAAAAAATGTGATATAAATTAGACTACTCTATATAATAAATAAAATAGTAGATGTATATTTAATAAAATGGGAAAAGGTTCATGATATATTCTTCTGTGAAAAAAAAAAGCTACAAATCAGCAAGTATATGTAAACAGATAGTGGATAAGATTATATACTCTGTACTCACTTCCTGGGTTCAATTCTGGTTTCCCCTCCTTTAAAGACAGTAACTGAAGAGAAGTTATTTAACTTTTCTATGTATCAGTTTCTCCAACTTTAAAACAAGTAGAATAACATTACTAAATTACAATGTTTTTGCTATAATTAAATAAATTAATACGTGAAATATTTTGTATATTGCCTGGCAAAACATAAGTGCTTAATATATTTTAGTAGCTACCAGTCATATTCTAGTTTTGTAAACCAAAGTAATTACAGGCATATAAATACAAAAAGGTGACTGAAATGAAATACAATAAAATGAAAATAGTTGAAGTACGGCTGTTTTTAACATTTTCATTTCTTTTTCTTTCCTATAGAAATCATGTATGGAAGACCATCCTAGTTAACTGTCACTTGACCTCTTGCTAGATTAATGAACACTATCCCTTCTGTAAAACGTATTCACTGGTTCCCAGAGGACAGTAAATACTCTATTTACCCCTGTTTCCAATCACTGAATTGCATGCTTTTCAAGAGTCAGTTAGGATTGTTCTATTTAGCCATTTTTATTCATTTTAAATTACCTAATTTAAATTAATATTATAAAAAACATAAAATATGAACATAAAGTATGAGTTGTTACTATGAAAATAATCTGCATGTTTTGGAAAGATCAGATAAATATGTGGATCCCCACTTGTTTTATACATTTTCAAAATACAAAAATAAAAATATTCTGCCCTAATATTGATTCAAAGTTATCTTTAAGCTTTTGCTTGACTTAAAAGTCCTCCATCCCTGTCCCTAAATAGAAGACTGGTGAAAGGATGTACATTAATAAGCTTACAGTATAGATGTATCTGTTCTTGTGCATGCATTTCCACACTTTAATTAGCTTTTAATATTAATCAACAAATTCCTGGATCCAATTTTGTTGAACAATATGATCTTTCTCTTTCTCTCTCTCTCAATTCATCCATCTCTCTTTCTATGTGCCAATATAAGTATAAATATGTAGGTTGTAATACTGAACTTCTCTTTCTTAGTATTATAAATAAACAAATTTTACTTTAAAATCACCTTTTGCATAAAGAGTAAAGTAACTAGGATTAACATGGTATAACATTTCAAATCAGCCTTCAGGGAAAGAATATAATGGGAATAGATACTGCCTTATCAAAACCAATGATGAAGAAAAAACTCTTTTCTAATCCAATTGTATTCTAGCTACCTTGAAGAGACTGACCTAGGTTATAGGACAATGTGTGAACTTCACATTGGTCTACAAGTTGACATATATTAAGATGAATCAGCCCTACTGATACATTTGAATAGCTCAAGAAATTACATTTGTTTCGACTTAATTTCCTATGATCCCCAGAAGCAACTTCATAAGGGAGGATCTTATTAATAATCCCATATATTGCAGCAATAATTTCCAGATCCCACAGTATGGCTAATAATACATCAAATAGATTTTGTTATTCAGACATTAAGTTCCTTTGAATCATTTGCATGACAAACTCCTTCTGGGCAAGGACTGTTTCCTAACACAAGGGGTTTTCAAAACATTCATGGAAAAATTCATATTATCTTTTAATTCCATTTTTTCCAGGAACCTTTTTAAGTACCCTTATATATGTATAACACTTACCAAGCACAGAGCTTTATAAGTATTTTTTTTTATAGTCAATGAATCAATTTTAAAGATTATCTTGTACTTGCTTGGTCTCTGTGTTTAATTTGAATGCAAAAGTGATCCTGCTCCCACCACACCCCCATCATGCCCCATGAGTCATTCACACACCAGTTCAGGTTAAATTGAGTTTGGTTCAAAAGTAAAACACTGGGGCCGGCCCGGTGGCGCACTGCTACAGTGCGCCGCTTGGGAGCGTGGCAGCACTCCTGCCGAGGGTTCGGATCCCACATACAGACCGGTTCCCGCTCACTGGTTGAGTGAGGTGCAGGCGCAACACCAAGGGTTGCGATCCCGTTGCCGGTCCCGGTCCGGTACGGGCGCGACACTGAGGGTTGCGATCCATTGCTGGACACGAAAAAAAAAAAAAAGACAAAAAGTAAAACACTGGATTCATCTAATTCTTTATTATTATTATATAATGTGTACTATCAATTTACTACTTTTTCATTATTTAAACCTCAGTTTTGACACCTGATAAGCTAGATTCCGGGATGAAAATCTTTAAGTGTTAAAAGATTGGTTCACTACTTTTAGTCTTTAAACAGCTAAATTAGATGACCCTCCTCCAATTTTGTAAGTAAGTTTCAACTGAAAAGCAAAAATGGCTCTAAGTGGCACTGGGAATAATTCCCTAAAGAATTTTACATCCGTCTCAGAACCAAATAGATCAAGCAAATGCTTTGCACTATTGGGAAAGGTGTTGATTCTAATGGAAATTCAAATAAAATGTCTTATTTGTACACAAACTCATTAGGCAACCAAGTAGGATAATATTCTTTAGACTGGAGTATACATATATCCAGAATTTCACATCTATTTGTTAAGGAGTAAATATAGTCACAAAATTAATACGCTGCATTCTCCTGGAGCATCAAATATTTGGAGGAGCAAAACATTAATTTGAGGGGGTAGGAATTCAATATTTACATTAATGCTTATGACAAATTGCAAAATTTCAAACTAATAGTGTACTTGCAGTTGACCCTTCGAACTATGATTTGACACCCCCCAAGTGGTGAGGTATGTGTTAACACTCCTTTACTTTTAAGGGGTGTGTAAATTGAAAAGTTTTAGACACTTTGAACTAAGGGAATAACAATTAGTTTCAAGATGAATACACCAGAATATCTACAATGCAAAAAAATATATATAGATACCAAATGTACATAAGAATATGGGGCCACTAGAGTTTTTATATACTGCTGATAGAGGTACTTGGCACTATCTACTAAACTGAAACATGCACTTGCCCTATGACCCAGCAATTTTTCTCCTATTAATAACACCTAACATAAAAATACATATGTTCACCAAAACATGACTTAGAAAGTTTATAACAATATTGTTTATAATAGCTCAAAACTAGAAATTACCTAAAGGTCCATGAAGAGTAGAATAAATAAATACATAGCGTTACAATGACAGATTTGAATACTATAAAACAATGAGAAATAAACTACAACATGGATGTATTTCACAAACAGCATTGAGCAACAGAAATCAGATGTAAAAAGTACATGCTGAATGATTCTATTATGTAAAATATAAATACAGGCAAAACTATTCTAGGTTGTTTGTTAGAATCTAAGGTAGTCATTACCTTTGCAGGCAGCAATAAATAGAATGGCAAGTAGGACCTTGAACTGTTGAATCTCTGATTTTTCAAGAGAAACTACAACTTTTTTTAATCTTCTAGTTTTTACAAGTTGGCTTATTTTTGGTATGCTTTTTTAAAGACACTATGTAAGCCAAACGAAACATATCTGCAGACCAGATTTGCCCAGGAGGTTTGTGACTTCTGCTGTAGGATATATACATATATACATGTATATATGTTTTATATAAATATATAAATTTATATATTTATGTCCTATATACATACATGCATATATGTATGTATGTATATGTATTCATATATATGTATATGTGATGTGTATTTAATATAAATTATATATAAACTTAATTATATATGAACTTAGAAGAAAGCAAGGAAGGACAAGAAAATGTCACCTGTAGCACTGTGTGTAAATTTGAGTATTCATGAGGTAAAGAAGGAGCTTCAGTGTCATGTAGTATCAGGTTTACATCTTAATTCAGATTCCTAAATTGTAAAATGGAGAAACTAATAATACCTAACTCAATGGTTACTCTATAAATAATGAAAGTGAACTTATGTTTCTAACTAGTTCTTAGTACATACTAAGTCCTGAATTGGTAGACATGATGACGGTGATGGTGGTCATTTCTAGGTGTTATTCATTTAATAATTGTTTCTTCATCACTCAAAAAAAAACCTTATGCATTTTGTTGAACTGGGATACAAATATTTAAGATAAATAGTATTGAAGAATTACAGAAATTGTATGAGAGAAGCTGGGAAGTGATGAAAACAGTTTCCTGTCTACCTTAACTATGATACAACTGCATTAAGAAACACAAACTGCTGAGCAAATTCTTATTATGTCTTTCTGTGTAGGTTATAAATTGTCACAGTACTGCTCAAGCAGTAACTGCAATTAATTATTCTGAGAAAAAATAAATATATTCAGTAGCAGTCAGAAAAATTCCTTACTATAATATGGATTATTCAATGTGGTAGTCTGTTATCAGAGAAATGTGACAAATAATGGCTTACATCCTGTTAAAAACTGCTAACATACATTGGGGAGAAGACCGCCTCTTCAATAAATGGTGCTGGGAAAATTGGACATCCATATGCAGAAAAATGAAACTGGACCTGTACCTCTCACATTATACCAAAATCAACTCAAAATGGATTAAAGACTTTAAGACCTGAAACCATAAAATTACCAAAGGAAAACATAGGGGAAACACTCTAGGATGTAGGACTGTGCAAGACTTTATGAATAAGACTCCAAAAGCACAAGCAACAAAAGAAAAAATAAATAAATGGGATTATATCAAACCAAAAAAGCTTCTGCACAGCAAAGGAAACAATCAACAGAGCCGAAAGACAACCTACAGAATGGGAGAAAATATTTGCAAACTATACATCTGACAAGATATTAATATCCAGAATATACAGAAAACAAACAAATAATCCAATATAAAAATGGGCAAAGGAAATGAATAGACATTTTCAAATGTAGACATACAAATGGCCAACAAGTAGGTACTTGAAAAAAATGCTCAGCATCATTAATCATCAGAAAAATGAAAATCAAAACCACATTGATATTAATCCATTGTCAGATGCATAGGTTGCAAAAATTGTCTCGCACTCTGTAGGTTGTTGTTTCACTCTGTTTATTGTTTCTGTTGTTGTGCAGAAGCTTTTTAGTTAGATATAGTCCCATTTGTTATTTTTTCTTTTGTTGTTTGTTCTTTCAGGCTCTTGTTCATAAAGTCTGTGCCCAGACCTAGTTCCTGGAGTGATTCCCCTGTATTTTCCTTCAGTAGTTTTACAGTTTCAGGTCTTATACTTAAGTTTTTAATACACTTTGAGTTGATTTTAGTATATGGTGGGAGGTACATGTCTTGTTTCATTCATCTGCATATGGGTATCCAATTTTCCTAGCACTGTTTATTGAAGAGGCAGTCTTTTCCCCAAAGGAGGTTTTTGTTGCCTTTATCAAATATCAGATGGCTGTAAGCCTGAGGAGTGATTTCTGTGTTCTCTATTCTGCTCCACTGGTCCAAGTGTCTGTTTTTATGTTAGTACCATGCCGTTTTGGTTACTATAGCTTTGTAGTATAATTGGAAGTCAGGTAGTATTTCACCTCCAGCTTTTTTTTTGCTCAGGATTGCTTTGTCTTTTGGAGGTCTTCTGTTGTTCTCTATGAATGTTATGATTGTTTTTTCCCCAGTAACTCAAGAAATTAAACAGAAAATTCCCAAATAACCCAATTTTAAAATGGGCAAAAGAGCTGAATAGGCATTTTTCAAAGGAAGACATGAAAATGGCCAACAGGTACATGAAAAAATGCTCAACATCACTAATCATTAGAGAAATGCAAACTAAAACCTCACTGAGATATCACTGCACCCCAGTTGGACTGGCTATAATCAAAAAGATGGAGAATAACAAATGCTGGTGAGGATGTGGAGAGAAGGGAACACTCCTACACTGTTGGGGGACTGTAAATTAGTACAACCACTATGGAAAGCAGTATGGAGGTTTCTCAAACAACTACAGATAGAATTACCATATGATCTAGCAATCCCACTCCCGGGTATATACCCAAAGGAGTGGAAATCATCATGTCGAAGGGATACCTGCACTCCAATGTTTGCTGCAGCTCTGTTTACAACAGCCAAGATATGGAACCAACCTAAATGTACATTGACAGATGATTTGATAAGAAAAATGTGGTATAAATAGACCATGGAATACTTCTTTACCATAAAAAAGAATGAAATTCTGCCTTTTGCAACAACATGGATGAGCTTGGTAAGACTTATGTTGAGTGAAATAAGCAAAGCACAAAGGGAAAAATACTACATGTCCTCATTCATAATTGGGAGCTAAGAGAGAAAGAAAGAAGGAAACAAAGACCACAGTGGTGCCTTGAACTTGCAGAGGGAGAGACCATACCTAGGGATACAAAGAGGAGTGGGTGAAAGTGGGATGGGAAAGGAGGTCAGGGATTAATTGGGTGGGGGACATGGGGTATAATCACAATTTGTGGTAATGGACATGCTGCCAGGATTGATTTGGTCATCACACCTTGGACACAAGTGGTGACAGTCAGCTTTATACCCCATGAATGTTCATAACCAATAAAAAAAAATTTTAATTTTAAAGAAATTTATCCTGTTTATCCTTATGCCTGCAACATGCTATTCTGATTAGTGTAGCTTTGTAGAAAGTTTTAAAATCAGGAGATATAAGTCCTTCAACTTTGTTGTTCTTTTTTTCAAGATTGCCTTGTCTATTCTTGGCCCCTAATATTTCCATATAAATTTTATGATGAGCTTGTCAATTTCTGAAAAATATGCAGCTGGGATTTTGGTTGAGGTTTCCAAGAACCTGCATATCAATTTTTGGAGTATCATTATCTTAATAATAGCAAGTCTTCAAATCTAAAGACATGAGCATTTTAGTTTACTTATATTTTTCCTAATTTTGTTCAATGAAGTTTTGCAGTCTTCAGTGTATATCTTGCACTTTTTAAAAAAATTTATTCCAAAATACTTTTTTCTATTGTTAATGGAAATAAAATTTCATTTTCAAATTGTTCATTTGTAAGGTATAAGAATATGTTTGGTTTTTGTATATTGATCATGTACCCTGTAGCCTTGCTATTTTTATTCATTAGTTCCAATAGTTTGTGTGCACATGTGTTCCTTACGATTTTCTTTATACAAGGCCATGCCACTTGCAAATGCACATAGTTTTACTTCTTTTCTGATCTGGATGCATTTTTATTTTTTATTCATGCCTAGCTATCCTGGCTAGATTTCAGGTTTAATGTTGAGTACAGTGCTGAGAGAAGGAATCTATGCTTTGTTCTAGATTTTAGGGGGAATACTTTCAGTCTTTTACCATTAAGTATGATGCTAGACATGGGGGGAGGGAGGGAGGGAGGTTGGAGAAGTTCTTTTATCGTGTTAAGAAAGCTCCATTCTATCTCCAGCTTGTTGAGTGTGTTTATCAAGAAACGATGTTGAATTTTGTCAAATGCTTTTTCTGCTTTTATTGAGATGATCATGTGGGTATTTTTCTTTATCCAGGGCCTTGTTCTGGTTTGCAGACTGTTGTCTTTTCGTTGTATCCTCACATGGTGCAAAGAAAGCAAGAGAGCTCTCTGGGTTCCCTTCTAGGGTCTTTCCTGGGGTCCCTTTTATAAAGGCACTAATCCCATTCATGAGGGTTCATAATTAACTCCCCAGGGCCCCATCTCCCAATGCTATTCCATTGCAGATTAGGATTTCAACATATGAATTTGGGGAGGAACACAAACATTCAGTCCATATGTATTTTCTAATATGTAGAACAACCACTAAGAAAAGTAAACAAAGGAAAATATTAAGAAATACTATAAATAAACTAAGATGGAATCCTAAAAATGCTTATGTAAGTCACAGGAAAGTAAGAAAGGAGAATAAAAGGAACAGAAAATAAAGAAAACAAACAGAAAACAAGCATTACAATGGCATACTTAAACCCTAACATATCAAAAATTATTTACAATGCTGATAGTCTACACCAATTAAAAGACAAAAAATGGCATTTTTTTAAAAAGTGGATAAAAACAGCAAGGCCTAACTATATGTTGTCTATAAGAAACTCACTTCAAATAGAATGACAGTGTGAGGTTAAAAGTAAAAGGATTGAAAATTATATACCATGTAAACATTTATCAAATTAAAGCAGGACTGTCTATATTAATATACATTATGGTAACTTTAGAGCAAAGAAAATCACTAGAGGCAAAGAGAGACATTATTTCTATAAAAGGATCAATACACCATGAAACTATATAGATTCTAAATGTGTATGCACCAAAGAGCAGAGCCTTAAAATACATAAAACAAAACTGACAGAGCTAAAAGGGTAAATAGTCAAATTAACAATTATAGTTGGGGGCTGAAACTTACCACTCTCAGCAATTCATAGAACTATTAGACAAAAAAATAAGAAAGTATATAGAACATATAAACAAAATTGATCACCAGATCTTGTTGAACACTCCACCCAACAACAGTAGAACACACAGTTTTTCAAATGTCCATGAGACATTCACTAGGATAAACCACATTCTGGGCAATTTCAAATAAACCTTAAATTAAAAAAACCTGAAAACATTCCTTATTCTCTGAGCATAATGGAAACTACAAATTGACAACAGGAAGAGAAAAGGAAAAATCCAATTGAAATTAAATGACACAATCCCAAATAATCCATGGGTCAAAGATGTCTCAAAGGGGATAAAAACACATTGAAGTGAATGGAAATGAATATAGTACATAACCAAATATGTAGAGCCTAGCTAAAGTTGTGCTGAGGGGGGAAATTTATAGTACTAAATGTTTACAAAGAGGTGAAAGATCTCTACAATGAGAACTACAAATCACTTCTGAAAGAAATTAAAGACACTAAGAGATGGAAAGACATTCCTTGTTCATGGATTGGAAGAATCAATGTAGTAAAAATGTCTATACTACCCAAAGCCACTACAGATTTAATGTGATTCCTATCAAAATACCTATAACATTCTTCACAGAAATAGAAAAAGCAATCCTAACATTCATATGGAACAACAAAAGACCCCGAATAGCCAAAACAATCCTGAGCAAAAAAGGAAAGCTGGAGGCATAACACTTCCTCACTTCAAACTATATTACAAATCTGTAGTAACATAAACAGCATGGTACTGGCATAAAAACAGACACATGATCCAATGGAACAGAACAGAGAACTGAGAAATCAACCCATGTATTCACAGCCAACTGGTCTTTGACAAAGACACCAAGAACACAAATTGGGGAAAAGACTGCCTCTTCAATAAATGGGGCTGGGAAAACTGGATATCCTTTTGTAGAAGGAAACTTGACCCATACCTTTCACCATATACGAAAATCAACTCAAAATTGTTTAGAGACCTAAATATATGGCCTGAAAATTTTAAAATCCTAGAAGAAAACATAGGGGAAGTCCAGGATTTAGGACTGGGCAATGACTTTATCAATAATATCCCCAAAACACAGGCAACAAAAGAAAAAATAAACAAATGGGATTATATCAAACTAAAAAGCTTCTGCACAGCAAAGGAAACAATGAATAGAGTGAAAAGACATCCTACAAAATGGAAGAAAGTATTTGCAAAATATGCATCTGACAAGGGATTAATACCCAGAATATACAAAGAGCTCAGACAACTTTGCAGCAAAAAAGCAAATAATCCAATTAAAAAATGGGCAAAGGAGCTGAACAGACATTTCTCAAAAGAAGACATACAAATGGACAAATAGGTGTATAAAAAAATGCTCAGCATCACTAATCATCAAGGAAATGCAAATCAAAACCACTCTGAGATATCACCTCACCCCAATCAGACCGGTTACTATAAAAAAGAGAGAATAACAAATGCTGGTGAGGATGTGGAGAGAGAGGAACCCTCATGCACTGCTGGTGGGACTGTAAATTAGTACAGCCATTATGGAGAACAGTATGGAGGTTCCTTAAACAACTACAAATAAAACTTCCATATGATCCAGCAATCCCACTCCTGGGGATATATCCAGAGGACTAGAGAACATCAGGTCAAATAAATACCTGCACTCCCATGTTTATTGCAGCTCTACTTACAATAGCTAGGTGATGGAACCAACCTAAATGTCCATCAATGGATGACTGGATAAAGAAATTTTGGTGTATATACACAATGGAATACTACTCAGCCATAAAAAAAGAAACAAAAATTCTACCATTTGCAACAACATGGATGAGCCTGGAGAAAGTCATCCTAAGTGAAACAACCCAGGTACAGAAAGAGAAATACTGCATGTTCTCACTAATAGCTGGGAGCTGAATCCATAAATAAACAAATGAACAGTAAAGAGAGACAGAGAGAAAGAGAGAGAGAGAGAGAGAGAGAGAGAGAGAGAGAGAGAGAGAAAGAAAGAAAGGAAGAAGGAAAGAAAGAAAAGAGAGAGAGAGAGAGAAAGAGCAATCACAGTAAAATGTCAAACTTTTAGAAAAATAGAAGTGGGAAAGGGAAGAAGAGGAGAGAGGGAGTGGGGCTAATGAGGAATTGGTCAACAGACAAAAAGAATGAGTTCCGTACTGTAATGATGAATAAGCTAACTTACCGATCTAACTACCACATATTCTACACAATTATTGAAAATCAACATTGTGCCCCACATGTGTGTATAACAAAAAATAAATAAATAAATAAATTTATAAAAGGAGAAAACTTCTTAAATCAATAATCTAAGTTCCTTCCTCCATTCACTAGAAAAAAAAGAGCAAAATAAACCCAAAGCAAAAAGAAGGAAAGAAACAATACAGATGAGAGCAGAAATCACTGAAACTAAAAGCACAACAATAAATAAAATCAATGAAACAAAAAGCTGCTTTTTGAAAAGAAGCAATACAATTCACAAAATTCTAACAAGACTGATAAATAAAAAGAAAAGAGAAGACACAAATTGCCTGCTGTAGATTGAATGTCCCCCCCCCAAACTTAATACCCACTGTGACAGTGTTAACAGGGTGGGGAATCCTGTTACATATTTGAAAGATGAGTCCTTGAAGTGGTGATTAGACTGTGAGGACCATGCCCAAGTAAATGGATTAATCTTTTGATGGTTTAATGGTGGTCATGAGCATGGTTCTGAGGTCTTTAAAAGGAGGAGTGAGGAGTTAGCTCTCTTTTTCTTCTACTTTTCTCACAATGTGATACCCTGCATCTCAGAAATCACCACCAAATAAGGTCCTTACCATAAGTGTTCCCTGGACTTTGGATTTCCTAGCCTCCGAACTGTAAGCAATAAATACTGTTTCTTTACATTTTATTCAGTTCCAGATGTTTTGCTATAAGCAACAAAAATAGACCAATACATTGCCTATATCAGAAATAAAACACATATACCACTACTTCCTTTAATAAATATTTTAAATAAATAGCATTCATTAAATATACTATTCTTAAGTAAAGGAGGGGTTACAAAGAATATTTTTAGGGTTTAGATTTCAAGAACTGTCAAAAGCAAAGACTCTTTTTTTAGAGCCCTGTTTTTTGTTTGCTTCAGGATAGAACAAACCCTCTAAATGTATGAATCACAGAAGCACACTGACTAAAGTTATATATAATAATTTGAATCAAGTACTTCAGAAAAATAAAGAAATAATTTCCTTGAAATGAAATGATGTAAAGAACATTCAATAAGTTTTTGTTGTTGTTGTTGTTTGGTCAGCTGGCTGGTACAGGGATCTGAACCCGTGAACTTGGTGTTATAATACCAATGTCTGACCAACTGAGCTAACTGGCCAGCCCCAAACCTTTCTAGACATTTTATGACTGCTTTTATTATTAACTGGACTAATTATATTTTAATTTAATTAACATTAAACTTTTCTACATACATTCAAATTCTTTTCTTACTTTTGTATATTTAATATAAAGGAAGTGTATGTTTTTTGTAATTTGCTTTTTTCCATTGAGCACATATATTCACACATATATTTTTGTGCTGAAATATTCTACAATCCTATCATTTTTATTTGACACTATTACATCATGATGATGTTTCTTAGTTTGCATTTGATGTTGTTGCTATAATTAAATGTCTTGCTTCCTATCAGAAAGTCTTTAAGAACCCACACTAGGGCCTTAAATCCACAGTGACTGAGTTATATCTGTCTTTGCTTTGGGGACCAGTTTTGGAGTCAGGAGTTTAGAATCAAGTCAACTTTACCTCTGGTTTACTTCTGAACTTTTGCCTTGGTTCTATAATTTGGGTCCCTGAATTATCCACTGTGCCTGAATCCCTAAGTTGAAAACTTAACTACTACTTACTTCTCTGGAATCATAACCCTGTCTTAGTATTTACAGTCTCCTTGACAATTGCTGTCCTTTCAATGAATTCCAGTCTGCCTCAGATTTACCAAGCTTCCACTAAATTCCTCTATTACTTTGTACTGCCTGCATTTAAATCATATTTGTCACATCCTACTCTACTTTCTCAAAAACAATTGTCTGATTATCTATACCATTGTTTACTTCTACAAATTTTTTCTTGAAATCAT
This sequence comes from Galeopterus variegatus, assembly GCF_000696425.1. NCBI lineage: Eukaryota > Metazoa > Chordata > Mammalia > Dermoptera > Cynocephalidae > Galeopterus > Galeopterus variegatus. The sequence continues at coordinate 689,802 of NW_007726145.1, forward strand.
GTTCTGCTTGTTTGAAATTAATTTCATCAGCTGCTGCTGTGTGTAACCATAATCTGGCTTACTGTGGTATCCACTTCCTGACTGTTACTGTGGGTTTATTATGCTACAGACAGATAAATTGAGCCATTCTTTCATTCATTTAACAAATTTATCAAATGCATTAAAATTTTAGGCCTTATTTCAGATACTGGTATATCTCACTAAACCCTGCCCTCATGGATATTATATTCTAGTGAGAGAAGAGAAACTTTTGGCACTTTTGAATTTTTCACTATTAAATAGCACTGCCATGTGTACCTTCATAAAAATACATTTATACATTTCTGGATTATTTTCTTCCTGTATAATATGGTGTAATGAATTTAAAAATTAAATGTGGCAGAGACCAGTTAGCTGTTCACCAAATCAACTTTTTCTGTCATTCTAAACATACATCTAGTCTATATCCCCCAGCCTCCTCCCCAGTTAGGTGTGGTCATGGGACTGAATTGCAGATAATGGAGTTAAGCACAAGCAAGCTATTTCCGTTCCAAGTCAGGCCTGTAAAAGCCTCCTACGCATGATCTTCAGTGCTCTTTCTCCTTTAGTTGATTGGATGCAAATATGCACGGTGACTTTGCAAGCCATGAGTTGAAGACTGTGGAGTATCAAGATGAAAACAATCTGGGTCCAGAATGACAACTTGCAGGAGGGCTGCAAAACACTTCACTTTTATTATGTTTGAGGCGTTATATCATTTTGGCATTGCTTGTTACAATAGAAATGGTTAGGGTTAACCATATATATTTCTATCCAGAAAGTTCAACTAATTTACAGTGTTACCATCAATGTGAGACTACTTGTTTTTCCAGCTTTAATACCATTGATTTTTGTTTGTATATTTAATTGATGTTTTTTATTTTAACAACCTTGTAATGATGCTTTTATTTTAATTTGTGTCAACATAATTGGCAAAATAGTTGTGCATTTTCCATAGTATGGTTTGTCTGTTTTTCCTCATATATAAATTCTATCAGAAATCACTTGCTTTAAACACTTATAAAATAGTATCTGAATGTTTCATTTTTGTATAAAATTCTGTTTTACTTTTTTTTTTTTTTTTTCCTTTTTTGTCTTTTTTCATGACTGGCAACGGATCGCAACCCTCAGTGTTGCGCCCATACCGGACCAGGACCGGCAACGGGATCGCAACCCTCGGTGTTGCGCCAGCACCTCGCTCAGCCAGTGAGCGGCCGGTCTGTATGTGGGATCCGAACCCTCGGCGGGAGCGCCACCGTGCTCCCAAGCAGCGCACTGCATATGTTTTACTTTTAAATAGGGGATTTGAATAGTTAAATTTCCTAACAGTAGTATTTATGGGTGTGAAATATCTGTTTTTATTGCATAAACAAACTCTATTCTCCCCAAAAATATATTTGTCCTGGATTGCAGATAAACAGGAACAAAGTCATCTTTCACTGCCACAAAATTATTATTTGTTCTTACTGTATGGCACTATTGAACACTTTTCTACAACCCCCACCTCAGATATTTTAATAAATCATGCAATAATCTGCATACTTTGAACTTATTTTCTCAGAGTTTTCCCTCAGGGACAAATTTTTGTTTGTTTATTGCATGTGTGTTTAATTACATTATGTTAAATGAAATTTATTGCTTTACTTGTGTTAACCTAAGCTTGGATTTTCATCATAAACCCAACTTAGACATTCCATTGGCCACAACTGTTGTGGCTCCACAGATTCTCTCAGTTCCATAATCTCCTGGAACTTCAGCCAGCTGATAAAATGGATAAATTTTGCTTGGACCTGTATGATTCTTCTGCAACTTTCCTGTTTCTTTCCTTTTTTTTTTTTTTTTTTTTGGTTCACTCTCACTGTCCTGAGATTTTAGTTCCTTAATAAAACATACCACTTAATATCATTGTCTCAGTTCTGTTTCTTAGAGACTCTAAACTAATATAATTGGTAGGTATTTTAATCAGCTCAGGATGGTATGACAAAATAGCATAAACTGAGTTGCTCATAAAACAAAAACAAAAACAAAGCAGAAATTTTATTTCCCACAGTTCTGGAGGCTGCAAGTCTGAGATCAGAGTGCCAGCATTCTGGTGGGTTCTGGTGAGGGCCCTCTTCCAGGTTGCAGACTGCTGACTTTCCTTCGTATTCACACATGTTGTAAAGAGGACAAGAAAGCTGTCTGGAGCTTCTTTTTTTAGAAGGGCACTAATCCAATCCATAAAGGCTCTACCTTCATGACCTAATTACCTCCCAAAGGCATCACTTTCAAATACAGTTGGCTGTCTGTACACTCAAGAGATTGGTACCAGGCCCCGCCTGTCCCCACAGATACCAAAATCTGTGGGTTCTCAAGTCCTGCACCTGGTTCTGCAGGACCTACAGATAGGAAAAGTTGTGCCCTGTATTGCTAAGTGACTATGCTAATTGTATGGCCAGGCAATTCATAACTAAAGCCAAAATGTTTCATTATTTTAGTTACACTAAGTTTTCCATTTGTATCGTCCAGGCTAGGAGTTAGGGGCTACAGATCCTTCAAACCCATTGTACAGACGGCGTCACAACCCCCTCACATGCCAGTCTGGGTCACCAGACCCCTCACATGCAGGTCCATGCTAGATAATTGGGAAAAGATCCTGGAAGCCATTGGCAGATGACATGAGCTCAGTCCTCAGCTTCCTCAGCAGTGGTGATGGCAGCCTCCCAGTTCTGACTCACCAGGAGGCATCTCAGGTGTGATGGGCACTGTGGATCAGAGCTGCTTGTCTTTTATACTTAAGTCCACTAACCCAGGACACCTGGGCACACATGTGCAATTACATTAGACATTAACCAAGGAACACCTGGGCGCACATGCATATTTACATCAAATGCTCGGCAGACTCAGAAACCCCGAGGGACCCTGACCATTTATCTTCAATTTCCTGCATCCTTCCAAATATGTGGGTTCCACATCCCACAAATACTGTATATTCTTTTTTTTTTTTTTTTTTTTGGCCTTTTCGAGACTGGCCGCACTGCGCTCAGCCAGTGAGCGCACCGGTCATCCCTATATAGGATCCAAACCCGCGGCGGGAGTGCTGCTGCACTCCTAGCACTGCACTCTCCTGAGTGGGCCATGGGCTCAGCCCCAAATACTGTATTTTCAATCAGAGGTTGGTTAAATCCAACCAACGCAGAAACCATGTATAAATGGACCTACTTAGACAAAACCAGTGCTACTTAAGGGTCAACTGTACCATCATCACATTGGGATGAGGTTTTCAAAATATGTATTTTGGGGGGAGACAAATATTCAGTTCATTGCAGTAGGGGAAGTGTTTCATAAAGACAGACCTTAGGATGAGATTTTGGAATTCCATTGACAACTTAGCTGAATGAAATAAAGACTCCATTGATGGTAGTAAATGGAATGGCAGTAATCTCTGACATGCAATGGTATCACATCTACTTAAACCTTCACCTGTGGTTAATTGGAATAAGGTGCACATGGAGGATGACTCTTTGGGATATCAAGTGATATGGCGGTAATCATTATGAGATCATTGGTAATTAAACAATTTGTGGATAAGTGTGACTTTTTTCAATGGCACCTGAAACCTTGCAAAATAAAAATGATACTCTCAGTACAGTTAATTACCTACTTAAGGCATTGTATTGGATGTCAAATTATACTGAGGAGATGTCCTATTTAGGATTCAGTCACTTATTACCCCAGATCCTAGAAGTATTGCCTGCTGAGTGATTCATTGGGAATTGTGGCCCAAAAGAACTGCCTCGTTCAAGGTGACAGACCCTCCCTTGGGGCACCCTTTATCTAAAGACCAGTTGATACTAGGGTGGAAAAGTCTTGCCCTCCTGCCTCAATTTGGGTCATTTCTGAAAGGATGACCCAGCATCACAGTTCAACATCTCTATCTTTCCAATTCTTTTTTCCTCCACCCCTAGCAGGTGTTGTTCCTAAAAATTGTCCAATAAGTCACCTCAGATTCACCTTCAGGGGAATGAAAGCTATGGCATTTGGTGCCAGAAGTGTCCATAGGAAACAGACAAAAATGGAATTTTGGAGATTGTCCATACACCATCCAGGTGGCAACGAGGACCTCGCCACTGTTGATAGGTGGAGAACTGACAGCCCCTAGTTAAGCGATGGTGAAGTACATACAGTAGTGAAGCAAATTATTAAAATTTTCTATACTTGTGAACTATGAAAACATACCTATAGAAGGCACCACACTGGTTGATGCACTATCTCATGTGTTTTAGAGAGTCGCTGGGGTGGGAGAAGGGGGAAAGTTAGAGTAGAGTGGAGTGGGACATGGAATAGGTGGTTTCCAGGGGATGTTGGTGCATTGGAGAAAGACAATAGCAGACTGAGGGTGATTAATTGTCAATTGCATTTAAAGTATGATAGACAGAGAGTTTCCTTGACAACATATAGAGATTCTAAACTCCCAGGACTAGGGTAGTAGAGAACTGGGAAAGGTGAAGTTCTCAGCTGCAGCAGTTTGCCACACCTCTCTCTTAGGCTCATTTTAATAGTTATTAGGCAAGCTTCATCTGTAATTAATTCCCATAAACCAGTTTTTCAGAAGGTGCTTCATTGTGTACTTACCTTTAGCAGTCTGAAATCTCATGAAGATATCCTGAATGTACTTACGTGCTTCTATGCTTATCCTGATACATGGTTTATAGTTTTCTTTTAAATTCAGAGTTAAAATTAATCCATTTAAGTCACTTTCTTTAGGAGGAAAAGAAATGGAGAAAGAAAAGTATTTTTTGTTCCCTTTGCAGTGTAAAATGGGTCCAGGAGTTAGAACACAATGAAATAAAGACCATAATAAAATGTTGAACTTTCAGAAAGAGAGAACAGAACTATAGTTACTAGAGATGGGAAAGGGGTAGGGAGAGGGGGAATAGGAAGTAAGTAGGTAAGGGAAACAAAAAATAATTATGATTTGTAATGAGGAACATGCTAATAATATTGACTTGATCATCACATACTGCACACAAGTACTGATAGTCAACTCGGTACCCCATAAATATTTATAAATAAAAATAATAAAAAATTAGCAGAAAAATGGCCAACAAATTTGGTCCCTCCCACAGCATATTGCATTGCAAATATAGTCTGACAAGGGTAATGTTAACTTATGTTCTGTTGTTGTTTCTGCTTTTATAGTGCCATTCAGTGATTTTTAAAAACATTTATTTGTACATATTTGTGGGGTAGAGTGTGTTGTTTCAATACATGCACATACTGCACAATGATTAACTTAGCATAGTTTTGTAACCATTGATATTAGGAGATTTCAAATCCAGGTGAATCTAAAATACTAGAAAATGGCGAAAAGAGGTAAAATTGAATGTAAATATACTTCACGGTTTGGGAGGCAGATGGAGGTATAAGCTCATATGCATAGCCATTCCCAAAGTAAATTTATTAAATTGCTTATTAAAAGACAGATATTTTCACACTTAAAATATATGAATATATGCAGTTTGTAAGAGACAAAGCATAATAGCAAAAAATGAAATATGAAATAGAAAAGATATTCCAGGAAAATACTAAAAACAAAGGAAATTAAAACAGTAAAATTTTTATTTGTACATTTTAATTTTCATACAGTAATATTAACTCTTTGTGGTGTACAATTGTATGAGTTTTGATAAATGAATAGATATGCATATCTACCACTGAATTTATGACATATAGCAATTCTGTCACTCCCCCCAAATCCTCATTCTGTCGTTTTATAGATAATTCCTCACCCCACTCCAGCCCTTGTCAAACACAGATCTGTTCTATGTCCTTTACTTTTTCCTTTTCCAGTGTGCCATGTAAATGGATCATAAAACGTGTGGATTTGGGATCTGGCTCCTTTCAATTAGCAAAATCCAATTGAAATTCATGTGTTTTTTGCATGCCTTTATAGCTAATTCCTCTTTATTTTGAATAGTATTCCACTGTATGGATGTACTCAAATACATTTGCTCACTCACCTATTGAAGGACATTTTTGTTGTCTCCATGTTTTGGAGATTATGAATTAAAGTTGTTATAAACGTTCACATATAGGTTTTGTTTTAAGTAGGTTTTTGTTTTTCTAAGATTAATACTTAAGAGTAAGATTTCTGTATAACATGGTAAGCATATGTGCAACTTTATAAGAAAGTGACAAACTGTTTTCCAAAGTTGTTGTACCATTTTGCATAACAACCAGAAATACACGAGAATTCCAGTTGCTTCACATTATTGTCAGCACTTGGTATTGTCAAGTTTTTCCCCCCTTTCTTTTCTTTTCTTTTTTTAAAAAAGCCATTCTAATTGGTATCTAGTGATGTAATCACAGTATTATTTTGCATTTCTATAATGACTAATAATATTAAACATCATTTTACATGTTTATTTCCCATCTATACATATTATTTGGAAAAGTGTGTCTTCAGAACTTATCCATTTTAAAGATTGGGTTATTATTATTTTTTTTATCATTGACCTTTCTATACTTTTTTTAAGACTTTATTTTCATAGCAGTTTTTGGTTTACAGAAAATTGAGCAGACAGTATTGGTAGTTCACATACCCCTTTACAGAAACACATAGTTTCTTCCACTATTAACGTCTCATATTAATGTGCTACACTTGTTACAATTATGAACCAATATTAATATATTATTATTAAATAAATTTTACATTAGGGTTCCCTCTTTCTGTTGTACAGTTCTACAGGTTTTGCCAAATGTGTAATGTCATGCATTTACCATTACATTATCACACAGAATAGTTTCACTGCCCTAAAATTCCTCTGTTCTACACCTGTTCATCACTCCCTCCTTTCTTGAAAACTTGGCAGCCACTGTTTGTTTTTTTTTTTTTCATACCTCAATAATTTACCTTTTTTGAGGATGGACATTTAAAATCTTCTATTCTAGCTAATTGAAAGGATAAAATAAATTGTTGTTAATTATAGTCACGCAATGGTGCTCTAGAACACTAAATCTTATTCCTCCTATCTAGCTGGAATTTTGTATTTGTTAACCAGCCTTTTACTATCCCCTCTCTCCCTACCCTTCCTTTTCATGAGAAAAACTATAAAACACTGATAAAATAAATTGAACAGGACACAAAGAAATGAAAAGTCTTCCCAAGTTCATGGACTGGAAGAAATAATATTGTAAAAATTACCATACTACAAAAGGTGATCTACAGATTCAATGCAATTTCTAACAAAATGTCAATAAACTTCTTCACAGAAAAATAAAGAAAAATCCTAAAATTCATATGGAATCACAAAGGACCCAAAGGACCAAAGCAATCCTGAGCAAAATGAACAAAGCTGGAGGCATCACACTACCTGATGTCAAAATATACTGCAAAGCTATACTAATCAAAACAGCATGGCATCCATAGACCAATTGAACACAATAGAGAACCTGGAAATAAAGTCATATATGTACAACTACCTGATTTTTGAAAAAGGTGCCAAGAACATACATCAGGGAAATGATATCTTCTTCAATAAATGGTGTTGGAAAAAGTGGATATCCATATGCAGAGAATAAATCTAGACCCCTATCTCTCATCATATGCAAAAATCAACCCCAAATTGATTAAATACTTAAATGTAACACCCAAAAACTATGAAAATACTTGGAGAAAACATAGGGAAATTCTTCATGACATTGGTCAGGGCAAATTTATTTTTTAATAAAACCTCAAAAGCACAAAAACAAAAACAAAAATAGTCAAACGAGAAGACACAACCTACAGAATGAGAGAAAATATTTGCAAACTATGCATCAGAGAATCAGTTAATATTTAGAATATACAAGGAACTCCAACAACTCAACAATCAAAAAACAAATAATCTGATTTAAAAATGGGAAAATAACCTGAATAGACATTTCTCTAAGGAAGACATACAAATGGTCAATGGGTATATTTAAAAATGCTCAACATCACTAATCATCAGGGAAATTCAAATCAAAACCACAAAGAGATATCATGTCATTCCAGTTAGAGTGGCTACTATAAAAAAGACAAAAAATAACAAATGCTGACAAGGATGTAGAGACAGGGAAACTTTTAAACACTGTAGTTAAAATGAAAATTAGTACAGCCATATGGAAAACAGTATGGGGGTTCCTCAGAAAAAGTAAAAATACAACCACCATATGATCCAACAGTCCTGCTGATGGGTATTTATCCAAAGGAAAGTAAATCAGTATACTGAAGAGATATCTGCACTCCTATGTTTATTTGCAGCGCTATTCACAATAGCCGAGATATGGAATCAGTCCAGGTGTCCATCAACGGATGAATGGATAGAGAATATGTGGTATATATACATAGTGGAATACTATTTAGTCTTAAAAAAGAATGAAGTTATGCCACTTGCAACAACATGTATGAGCCTAGAAGACATTGTTAAGTGAAATAAGTCAGGCACAGCAAGATAAATACCTCATGTTGTCACTCATATGTGGAAGCTAAAAAAGTTGAGGTCATAGGAGTACCGAATAGAATCATGGTTGGAGGGTTGGGAAGGGTAGGGGGTGAGGAGATAGGAAGAAATTTGTTAACAGATACAAACTAACATTTAGATAGGAAGAATAAGTCTTAATGTTCTATAGTGGTGCTAGGTGACTATAATTAACAATTAACAATAATGTATATTTTCAAATGGCTAAAAGAGAGGAGTTTGAATGTTCTCAACAAAAAAAATGACAAATATTTGAAGTGATTGATATGCAAATTACCCTTATTTGATCATTGCACAGTGTATACATGTATCAAAATATCACTCTGTGTCAAATTAATTTGCACAATTATTACATGTCAATTCAGAAATAATTTTAAAAGTTTGTTATTTGCAAGCAATTTGATGGTTTTTATTAATATTCTAAAAATAGACACATTATTAGAATTAAGAGTTGAAAGAACTGAATAATTGAACCAGCTAGGAAAGTGGATAGATCAATATACAAAAATCAACAAAATTTCTATAGTTTAGCTATAGCAATATAGAAAATGTAACATTAAAAAGATTTCATTAGGGCTGGCCCGGTGGCGCACTGCTATAGTGCGCCGCTTGGGAGCGTGGTGGTGCTCCCGCCGAGGACTCAGATCCCACATACAGACCGGTTCCCGCTCACTGGCTGAGCGAGGCGCGGGAGCAACACCGAGGGTTGCGATCCCGTTGCCGGTCCCGGTCCGGTACGGGGGCGACACTGAGGGTTGCGATCCATTGCCGGACACGGAAAAAGACAAAAAAAAAAAAAAAGATTTCATTAGGGCTGGCCCGGTGGCGCACTGCTATAGTGCGCCGCTTGGGAGCGTGGTGGTGCTCCCGCCGAGGACTCAGATCCCACATACAGACCGGTTCCCGCTCACTGGCTGAGCGAGGCGCGGGAGCAACACCGAGGGTTGCGATCCCGTTGCCGGTCCCGGTCCGGTACGGGGGCGACACTGAGGGTTGCGATCCATTGCCGGACACGGAAAAAGACAAAAAAAAAAAAAAAGATTTCATTAACAACAGCAATATTATAATAGCAGTAGTGGAGACAAGCAATATACAAAGCAGGTAAAAGTAGTATATTAGACAGCAATAAGGGCCATGCAAAGAAAAAGAAGTAGCTCCGAGAAGAGTCACCAGGAGTGCCAGGATATAGAGCAATCAGAGCAGATCTCTTTAACAATGTGACACTGGACCAAAGACCTGAAGAAGGTAACAAAGTTAGTCAAGGAGAAGAGTATCCCATCCAGAGAGAATAGCCAATACAATGGCTTAGGTGAGAGCATTCCTAGCTTGTTTGAGAAACAGCAAAGAGGCCAGTGCATAGTGTAAGATCTCTGACACATGTACAATAAGACACATTATAGGATATTCACTGAAGTAAAATTGAGAAAAAAACAAATATCCATAATTGGTACAATTTGGAACAATTGTATATCCATAATTGGAACAATTTGTGGTACATACATACAGTGGAATATTATATAACAATGAGAATAACATTAATTTTAAAGTTAAGTGAAACAGCAAGTTATAAAAATAAATATGTGTAATTATATGAACAATATAATTGTTCATATCAATTATTTATGGATGTATGTATATTGTTCATGAATACATTTGATGTAGAAAAATTATTAAAACATAGAAAAGAAGAACATATCACCCTAAATTTAGTGGTTACTTCTGAAGGAAGCAATCTGGAATCGTTCAGTAGCACCACAGGACATTATTCCATCTATAATGATTTATTTATTTTTAAACAGACTTGAAGAAAAAAATTTAAAACATAATTATCTGTTAAATCTGGATAATGTGAATTTGGGTACTTGATATATAATCACCTACTTTATGTATTTTTGATACATGTAAACTCTCCATTACATGTAAACTCTTCCTCCTCTTGGGCATCCTGACTCTTCCCAATTACTGTTTTTTCTCTTCATGTCTACTTACTTTACTATACTGCATGTCTTTAAGAAGGTAAGTTATAGTTACTTTATTTTTGCTGTTCCCCAAATGCCTACTACAGTGTCTCGCGCAGAATAAATATTTCAACTTTTAACAGTTGCTGGTGATTTCCCCCATGTTTTTGACTGGGATGATTGATTTACACATACAGAATGGAAGAAAAGAATGTGAAAGTATTGTGTGAAACTACTGACGGTATGTTTATAAATGTTAAATTTAGTTTTTGTTAAAAGCAAAGCAAAACAAAACTCAGGTGACCAAACTTGCCTGAATATAGGGAAGGAGTACATAGCCTAGGATGATTGACTCCTGACTTTATTACCAAATAGAAGAATGTGTATGGGCTTGTAAACAAGGGCTCGCTACTCCAGAATAGGTAAGGAGATAAGTCAGTCCTTCCAGGTCAGTACTTCTAAGAGGCAATACAGAAATAAGCTAAAAAAATAAAAGTGGTCCCAGGAGATTGGTAATTTACTTGACATGTTAGTAATTTTTAATGGTAATGAAGGTCATCTGTCACCTGCACAGAGAAAGTATGTGCCTCTCTGTGTGCATTTGAATATGTACATATTTGATTTTAATAGCCTAGAATGTGTTTAGCTAGATAATAAACTTAGTTATGAGGTTATCTTCATCCCATACCACTGGTTTGACAAAAATATAATAGCAAAATCAAAACAAATAACATTCAGTCCTCAAAAGAAATTCTGTGTTTGAAATGTTGACTTTGCTTTTCACCTATTAAAACTTAAAAAAATGCAGTGATCTCTGCATGAAGAAAATCCAGCTCTTATTTATGCATGAATAAGTGAATGCATCCGTAATAGTACATGAGCATATGGGATTGGATTCTTAATGCATTCAGTTTTTCTGTGGGAAACTTATTATGGTCTTTGTCAAAATTCTCTCAAATTTTCAAATTTTCAGTTCTCTAGATAAAAATATTTTTGCAATTGCATATGTATGAGTATTACATAGCTATTGTATATATGTATATTACATATACATATATCATATATATGAAAGTGGGGGAGTTTCAGTGGAATGTTAATATGTTCACTTCTATTTGAAGCTTCAAACATTTAAACAGTGTCTTATATAAATTTATTTAGCAGAAATATTCCACCAATAAATGAAGACAATCTGAGGGAGATGTTTGTACTGGGCATGGTTTTAAGAAGTCAGTAAGATTGAGATATTTGAGTCAAATCTTCTGAGTGATTGATAACATCCTAGACAGATGGAATTGGCACTATGCTGAAGAAATTAGTACTATGTCACTTAGATCATAATCAATGAGCTCTTTCTACTGAGAAAATATGAAGTTGGGACATGGAGACACTGAGTTATTGGGGAGTGTCCTTTTACTTACGTGGAAGTACAGACTCAGAAATGCTGAGTATTACCAAATGACATACAGGTAGTAAGAGTGAAGCTAATAACTAGTGGAAGATACCATTATTTCCCCAAATGACATATATATGGGGTGGTTATAAATTCTCTCCTGTGGGATGCAGACTTAGCATGGTTAACTCAAAGTTGCACTATTTTTCTGGATTGTATGTATATATGAGACATAGAGAACAACCTGCCAAAGTTTTTTGAATCCATGAGGGAAATAAATGATAAAACTTGTAGAAACCTGGACTCTTCAGCCTTTAGTAATTTATAACTACTATACAGAAAATATAAGAGCTTGAAATGTAGGTGGCTATGTTCACTCCTTTCTTCATTCAGGTTTTGACTTTCAAAGACTAAGGTAAATTTTAAGTCGAGTCAAATTTGTAGATTATTTCAAAGATTTCTTTTAAAACCATGCCTTATGATGGACTCCTTTCAAGCAAGTTCATATAAGAAAAAAAAGTATATCATGTTAAGCAAGAGACTGGCTAACTTAGCATAAAGGATTTCAAAATAAAATTTATGAGTTGAGGAAATAGTAGTGATAGAAGGTAAAAAAAAAAAAAAATCACTTCATACCTTTACATGCAAGAAGAATTTAACCCCTATTGGCCTAATGCTTTTCATGTCTTCTTTTTTTCTAAAACAATATTCATAATTGATAAACCAAATCAATTTGTTTGCCTTTGTTTTTAACCTAAGTCTGTTTTGGCCATTTATTGTCAATTGTTTGTTCTTTTCCTTTCACTAAGGTTGTTAAGATTATTTTAGTTCCCTTAGAATAATCTGTCTACTGTCAGTACCATCCTTAGTTCTAAGATATTATAAAAGCACCACAGATAAGTACCCACTACACACAATCATATTTCATGTTGGATAATCTGAAATGGTGAATGAGCCAGAAATAATTTATGTTAAACTTTAGGAAGTGATTATGTTCTTCTACTTGAATATAGATATGTTCGATGTTCTAGGAATTCACACAAATTAAAATAAAATAATAAAACACCAACATATGCTACACTATAAACTGAAAACCGTATCATTTTCCCCATCTTTACCTTATGTTAAAACTCCTTTCATTCTCTTTAAATATCAGTGACAGCAAGCACTAAGAATAGATACTAATTTGTTATTATTTCTCAGTAACTACATTCATAATTGATAAATATTTGGCGGTGTCTTTAATATGCTTTGAGGACAAAAGCCCATGTATATAATTTACCTATACTAAAACATACATGTTGTTTATCTGAAATTTAAATTTAACTGGACTTCTTGTATTTTATCTAGCAACTCTGAATTAATAGGCTAGCTATCTCTTGTCATTCAGGATTTTATAAAGATATTACATGACACTTGATATATCTATCATTCCTTTGGAGAATTTCTCATTTTGTTTTACTGAAGAGTTTTCCTCTTTGTCTTTTTATTGGTAATGAAAATAATCTCATATGTAAATAATGTTTAACAAGGTTATTCTACATATATTATTTTATTTGATCCTCAGAAAACCCTGGGAGGTTGGTTGGAATATGCTCTTTACAAATGATGAAACTGAGCTTGATTTCTGTTACTTGCCTGAAGTAACATGTTGTGTTAGAAGGAGATCAGATTAAAATGCAGGTTTGGGAGCTCTCTAGAGCACACTTTATAGAATAAGTTACAATGTTCCCTAACTATTTAAAATTGAAAGCATAAACATAACAAAACCGAACCTTTTACTTGAGCAATATTCAGATATATTTCCAAAGTACACAATACACTTTACATTTTTTCTTATACAAATTGAAACTTTTATTTCCTATTTATTCCACGTTTCCAATATAACAGTACTACTTATTAATTCCAGTAGGAACATCAAATTATAAAAGTATCTATCCTGCAATACTATTTTAATTATAAAAAAAAAAATGCCACTTCAAATTGTGATGTTAATCTATTTGTGTAGAAGGTCAAAGAGTGGATAAAAGCTATAGGTTAGCTGTCATAAATATGTTATGTGAAAAGTCCTCAGAATCTATGGCACAGTATTCATTCAATTCATTCATTTATGCAATCAATCAATACATATAGTTAACAAGTACTTGTTGATAAGTCTACATAAGAATTATATTATGCTGTGCCTTTGAGATAAAAATGAGCATAATAGATGGATTTTTGCAGACTTTGGAAAATAAAACTGAATCAAAAGGAAAGAAGAACAAGTTAAACACAGTACCTCCTTTCATGGAGCTTATTGCCCATAGGGAATATAGTGTGGAAAATAAATGTTATGCATTTCAAAAGGTAGAGTCCCCTCAATGATGATAGGCTTTGTTATTTCACTTGAAAATTCAAGGCTAGACAAAGAGAAAGGAACGAAGAAAACAGTATGAATAAAAGTGCTGAGATGGGTATAGACTGTAGTTATTCAGGTTACTTTTGAATGTTAAGCTAAGAGAATTAGATTTTATCTCATAACTATTCTAATGGGGCGCAATATGATAAAAGCAATGTTTTAGAAAGATTATTCAGTGCTTCCACAGGGTGTTGTGGGGTCCAGCATACCTGTGGTAAGCAGCCTGCCTTGACAAAGGCCTATGGGTATGGGACCAGCAGTCTGGGAGGGCTGAAGCATCTGGAAGGCTTAGGTCCTGTGGACAAGGGCACAGTCTATGGCAAATTGAAGAGTGGCAGGCAGTTGGAAGGTGGTGACTTCACGACAACACTAATAGGAGCTGAGGGGAGTACTGTCCTGCATGCCACAGCCCCAGGCCCACATCCAAGCTCCAGAGAGACCTGCCCATCATGCAACCAGGAGCCAAGGTGAGCACCATCCTGTGCACTGCTGTAGGCCCAATCCCAAGCCTGGAAAGGACTCACCACAGACTGAGCAAAAGCAAAGGTGGTCTACCAGAGCCACCACCACACATACTGCCACCACAAGGACAATTCACCACCACCGTAGCAGCCAGGACCACCCTAGAGGCAGCTCCCCACACACTCAACTGCACTAATACAAGAAGAGTCACCAGCAGAGCCTACAAATAGAGGAGGAAGTCTTTCTACTCACAGCCCCTTAGAGAGTAATAGAAGAAATAAGTACCCTACCAGATGACCAAATATCAATGAAAAATTACTAGAACCACAGATAAATAAGAAAATATGAAACCACTGAAGGAATATTGAAATTCTCCAGTAACAGACACCACAGAGGAGAAAATCCTTGAAATATCTGAAAAGGAATTCCAAGCAATGATCTTAAGAAAACACCAAAATGTAAGAGAAGACTCAATTAGAGAATACAATGAAACAAGAAAAAATAACTAGGATATAAAGGAGAAAAATATGCAAAAAATGGTTAATACCTTAAAAAAGAGAAACTTCCTGAGTATAGGGAGGGATGCAGATCTTCAGATCCAAGAAGCCCAAAGATCCCCAAACAGATTCAATACAGAAAGATCCTCTCCAGGACACATTATAGTCAAACTGGCAAAACTCAAGGTCAAAGAGAAAATTCTAAAACCAGCAAGAGAAAAGCATCAAGCAACCTATAAGTGAGCCCCCATCAGGCTAACAGCACACTTCTCCACTAAAACCTTCCAGGCAGAAGAAAGTGGGATAATACATTCAAAATACTAATAGAAAAAAATGCCACCCAAGAATTCTTCAGCCTGCATGGTTATACTTCATAAACAAGGGAGAAATAGTGCATTTCCTAGGCAAACCAAAATTATGGGCATTACGTAGCACACAACTAGCCCTGCAAGAAATACTCAAAGGGGTTCTGCATCTGGAATCTGAAAAACGATAATCACTATCATGGACTTACAAGAAAGACCAAAACCAGCTGTTAAAGCCAAACCGCAAATGAGAAAGGGAAAGAAGCTAAATCATGTCACCTCAAATTTCCAAGTAGCATTGAATATAAAAAATAAAATGAGAAGAAAGGAACAAAAGATACTTAAAACATCTAAACAAAGAACAGTATAATGACAGGAGTAAAGAAATACTTATCAATAAGCACCATAAAAATAAACAGATTAAACCCCCATTCAAAAGACACAGAGTGCTTGATTGCATTAAAAAGATAGACCCCACTATATATTGCCTTCAAGAGACCTACCTTACCTACAAAGATAAACACAGACTAAAAGTGAAGGAATGGAAAAAGATATACCATGCAAATGGAAACCAAAAATGAGCAGGGATAGCTATTCTTATATCAGACAAAATAGACTTCAAACTAAAAACCATAAAAAGAGACAAAGAAGGTGATTATATCATGATAAAGGTATTTATCCAGTTAGAAGACATAACAATCATAAGTATGTATGCATCCAGCACCGGAACACCTAGATATGTCAAGCAAGCACTCTTAGACCCCCCCCAAAATGAGATAGACCCAAATACAATAACCGAGGGTGACCTGAACACTACTCTCTTAGTATTAGGTCTTTCAGGTCACAAATCAACAAAGAAACACAGATTTAAACTACACCTTACACCAATTGGACCTGGCAGACAACTACAGAACACTTCATCCAATGACTAGAGAATACACATTCTTCTCACCAGCACATGGAACATTCTACAAGATAGACCACATGTTAGGTGACAAATAAAATCTTAACAAGTTAAAAAAAATTTGGAATTATTACAACTGTCTTTTCAGACCACGATGAATTAAAACTGGAAATCAATAAAAAGCAAAATTCTGGAAACTACTCAAGTGCATGAAAACTGAACAACAGACTGCTGAACAACCTATGGGTCCAAGAAGAAATTAAACAGGAAATCAAAAAAAAATTCTTAAAACTAACAAAAATAAAGATACAGCATACAAAACCTATGGGATACTGCAAAAGCAGTACTAAGAGGGAAGTTTATTGCAATAAACACATCAAAAGAAGGGAAAGACTTCAAGTAAATCACCTAACACTGTACATCAAAGAACTAGAAATCCAAAACAATCCCATCCCAAAAGTAGTAAAGTGAAAGAAGTAATCAAGATCAGGGCAAAACTAAATGAAACAGAGACCCAAAAAATGATGCAAAAGATCAATGAAACAAAAAGTTAATTTTCTTAGTAGATAAATATCATAGCTAAACCGTTAGCTAGGATAACAAAAAACAAAAAACAAAAAAAGAAGACCCAAATAACTAAAATTAGAAACGAAAAGGGAGACATTACAACAGATACTACAAAAAACAAAGAATCATTAGAGATTACTACAAACAACTACACCAACAAATATGAAAACCTGGAGGAAATGGAAAAATTTCTGGAAACCTACAATACAAACTACCAAGACTGAACCAAGAAGAAATAAAGAAACTGAGCAGACCAATAACAAGCAATGAGATTGAAGCAGTAATCAGAAATCATCCAACAAAGAAAAGCCCAAGACCAGGTGGCTTTACAACTGAATTCTATGAAACCTTTAAAAAAGAATGAATACCACTTCTCTTCAAACTTTTCCAAAAAATTTAAACAGAAGCCATTCTCCCAAACTCCTATGAGGCCAGCATCATCCTGACACCAAAACCAGATAAAGATACAAAAAGAAAAGAAACTGCAGGCCAATATCCTTGAGAACATAGATGCAAAAATCCTCCACAAAATATTAGCAAACATAATACAGCAACTTATCAACAAAATTATACACCATGATCAAGAGGATTTCATCCCAAGGATGCAAGATTGCTTCAGCATGTGCAAGTCATTAATTGTGATACACCACATAAAGAAAACTAAGGACGTAAATCTTATGATTATCTCAGTTGATGCAAAAAACGCATTTGACAAAATTCAACAACACTTCATGATAAAGACTCTCAGCAATTAAGTATAGAAGGAAATTATCTCAATACAATAAAAGCCATTTACAACAAACCAATCATCAATAACATTCTGCATGGGGAAAAGCTGAAATCTTTTCCCTTAAGAACAGGAGCAAGACAAGGATGTCCACTCTCACCATGCCTATTTAAAATAATTTTGGAAGTACTAGCCAGAGCAATCAGGCAAGTGAAAGAAATAAAAGTCATCCAGACTGGAGAGGACAAATTAAAACTGTCCTTGTCTCAGATGACATGATCTTATATACAGAAAAATCAATAGACTCAACCAAAATACTCTGAAATCTGATTAACAATTTCAGTGATGTTTCAGGATACAAAATCAAAACACAAAAATCAGTAGCATTTTTATATTCCAGTAACAAACTAGCATAAAATGAAATCAAGAAATCAAGACCATTTACATAGTTGCCAATAAAATAAAATACCTAGGTATCAATTTAACCAAGGTATCATGAAAGATCTCTACCATGAGAACTAAAAAACACTACTGAAACAAATTAATGAGGACACAAAAATGTGGAAAGACATACCATGCTCTTGGATGGGAAGAATTAACACTGTGAATAATGTTCATTCTACCTAAAGCAATCTACAGATTCAATGTAATGCCAATGAAAATATCAATGATATTTCTCGCAGAAACAGAAAAAGCAACCCTAACACTCATATGGCACAACAAAAGACCCCAAATAGCCAAAGCAATCCTGAACAAAACAATAAATAAATAAAATAAAGCCAGAAGCATAACACTACCCAACTTCAAATTATATTACAAAGCTATTGTAAACAACACAGCATGGTACTGGCATAAAACAAACACTAGGATCAATGGAACAGAATAGAAAGCCTGGGAATCAACCCATGTACATACAGCCAACTGATCTTTCACAAAGGAAACAGGAACATAAATTGGGGAAAAGTCTGCCTCTTCAATAAATGGTACTGGAAAAGTTGGATATCCATATGCAGAAAAATGAAACTGGAACTGTATCTCTCACCACATACCAAAATCAACTCAAAATGGATTAATGAGTTGACTGTAAGACCTGAAACCATAAAATTACTGAAGGAAAACATAAGAGAAACACTCCAGGAAGTAGGACTGAGCATAGGCTTTATGAATAAAACACCCAAAGCACAAGCAACAAAAGACAAAAAAATTAAAAATAGGATTATATCAAACTAAAAAGCTTCTGCACAGCAAAGGAAAGAATCAACAGAGAAGAAAGACAACCAATAGAATGGGAGAAAATATTTACAAACTATGTATCTGACAAGGGATTAATATCCAGAATATACAAAGAACTCAAACAACTATACAGTGAAAAAACAAATAATCCAATTAAAAAATGGACAAAGGAGATGAATAGACATTTTTCAAAGGAAGCAATGCAAATGGCCAACAGGTCCTTGAAAAAATGCTCAGCATCACTAGTTGTCAGAGAAATGCAAATCAAAATCTCACCCCAGTTAGACTGGCCATTATTAAAAAGACTGAGAATAAGAAATGCTGGCAAGAATGTAGGGAAAGGGGAACTCTTCTACACTGTTAGTGTGACTGTAAATTAGCACAGCCATCATGGAAAACAGTATGGAAGTTCCTTGAACAACTATAGATAGAACAACCATTTGATCCAGCAATTCCATTACTCGGTATATATCCACAGGAGTGAAAATCATCATGTCAAAAGGTACTTGAATGCCCATGTTCACTGCAGCTCTATTTACAATAGCCAAAATATGGAACTAACCTAAATGTCTGTTGATGGACAACTGGATAAAGAAAAAGTGGTATATATACACAATATGATACTACTTAGCCATAAAAAAGAATGAAACTCTTTTATTTGCAGCAACATGGATGAGTCTGGAGAAAATTATGTTAAGTGAAATATGCCAGACAAAGAAACAGAAATACCACATGTTCTCACTCATAACTGGCTGCTAGGAAGAAAGGAAGAGAGGGAGGGAGGAAGGATGGAATGAAGGAAAGAAAGAAAAGACCACAACAATATGCTAAACTTTCAGAAGGAGAGAACAAATCTAAGTATACTAGAGAATGGGGATAAAGAGGGAGGGCTTTGGAAAGTGATAGGTCAGGTAAAGGGCCTAAAGAAATATCATGTGTAAGAATGAATATGCTAATGATAAATAGTAACAATTAAAAAAGAAAAAGAAAAAGCTACTTTAACCAAAACAGCATGTTACTATCATAAAAACAGACACTTTAATCAATCAAGAAAACCCCGGGAATCAACCCACGTACATACAGCCAACTGGTCTTTGACCAAGGCAATAAGAACAGACACCAGTGAAATGACTGCCTCTTCAATAAACGGTGCCAAGAAAGTTGGACATCCATATGCAGAAGAATGAAACTGTGCATGTACATCTCACCATATATCAAAATCAACTCAAAATGGATTAAAGACTTAAATATAAGATTCAAAACCATAAAATTACTAAAGGAAAACACTTCAAGAGGTAGGACTGGGCAAAGACTTTATGAATAAGACCCCAAAAGCACAAGCAACAAAATAAAAAATAAACAGGATTGTATCAAACTGAAAAGCTTCTACACAGGAAAGGAAACAATCGACAGAGTGGAAAGACAACCTACAGAATGGGAGAAAATATTTGCCATCTCTACATCTAACAATGGATTAATATCCAGAATATATAAGGAATTCAAAGAACTATACAGTTAAAAAAAAAAATCAAATAATACAATGAAAAATGGGCAAAGGAGATGAATAGGCATATCTCAAAGGAAGGCATACAAATGATTAACAGGTACATGAAAAATGCTCAGCATCACTAATCTTCAGAGAAATGCAAATCAAAACCACATCGAGATATCATCTCACCCCAGTTAGACTGGCCATTATTAAAAAGACTGAGAATAACAAATGCTGGTAAGGATGCGGGGAAAGGGGAAATCGTCTACACTGTTGGTGGGACTGTAAATTAGCCCAGCCATTATGGAATATAGTATTAAGTTTCCTCAGAAAACTACAGAAGAAAACTGCCAGGTGATCTAGCAATCCCACTACTGGGTATATATCCAAAGGAATGGAAATCATTATGTCAAAGGTATACCTACACTCCCATGTTCATTGCAGCTATATTTACAATAGCCAAAATATGGAACCAGCCTAAGTGTCCATTGACAAACAACTGGATAAGGAAAATGTGGTATACATACACAACGGAATACTACTCAGCCATGAAAAAGAATGAAATTTTGTCATTTGCAACAACATGGATGTACCTGGAGAAAATTCTTAAGTGAAATAAGCAGACAGAAACAAATACCCCATGTTCTCACGCATAATTGGATGCTCAGAAATGGAAGGAAGGAAGGAAGGAAGGAAGGAAGGAAGGAAGGAAGGAAGGAAGGAAGGAAGGAAGGAAGGAAGGAAGGAAGGAAGGAAGGAAGGAACCACAATAATACTTTGAACTTTCAGAAGGAGTGAACAAAGCTAAGTATATTAGAGATGGGGGCAAGGGAGAGAGGGGGGTTGGGAAGTCATAGTTCAGGTGGAGGGAATGGGGAAAGATTACTTTTTGTAATAATCAATGTGCTAATAAAAATATAAATAATAACAGAAGAGAAAGGTCATTCTGTTGGCTACATAAGTTTTGTATCAATAAGACACCAATCTTCTGATGCATACTGTCTTGAAGAAGTCATATTTTTGTTTCCTGTGTATCTGACATCAAAAATCATTGAAAGAAACAATGAAAATGACTGAACTGTTAGTCAAGGGAGAACAAATTCAGGTATCTTGCATCTTAGAATGTCAGATAGTATATTCCAAACAAAGGGTGTTGGAGGCAGGGAGTGGGAATGACACAATGAAAAGAAGAGCCAGAAGATAGGTGTTTTCTGGGGACAGTAATTTTTTTTTTCTGTTCTTTTTGAGATTGTCCACACCGCACTTAGCCAGTGAGCGCTGTGAGTGCACCGGTCAACCCTATATAGGATCCGAACCCACAGCGGGAGTGCTGCTGCGCTCCCAGTGCCGCACTCTCCCGAGTGCGCCAAGGGCTCGGCCCTGGGGACAGTAATTTTGATCATAGTCATTGGAGGCAGAAAAAAATCTTTTTTTTCCCTGGTACGGTACATCAATCTTACATGAAAGAGTAAAATTTGCACCAGAAGTTGGGCCTATCTAACTTATTTTTCATTGTAAATCTAAGAAAGTAATTTTCCCAGTGCTAAGCAGGATGAGAGTACAGCCAAGTAATGTCCAAGACTGGGACTATTTAACAGTAGCATTATCTGACAATGAGTGAAGAAAAGAATAGCAAAATGACAACAATACCAAAACAACATGGAGCTTGGGAAGAAATTCTTCACTTTCCTAAAGATTTGTAGGATAAAAATAAAATTTTTAAAAGAACCAGAAAAAAAAATTATTAAATTCTATTTTTATATTTTAATTATTATTAAATTTTATTTTTCTTTAAAAATTATCATTTTTTTAAAGAACAAGAAAAAATAGAATATTATTATAATGTCCACTAAAAAAATCATTTAAGGGCTCCAAAATGAGAGTAGAAAGCTAAAAGGAGAGAGAAGTCTGAGATGAAAATAGGAAGGACTGCAGGGAAACAGAAAATTAAATGAGTATTGAGATCTGTATTGGAGACAGTAAAAGTTATAATTCTGTAGAAAATTAACTCAATGGTAACAAGACCTAACTTGAAAAGCTCAAGATATAAATGTGTTAGTGGTATGTTAATATGGAGGAAAAATAATGGGATCAAGTACAAGAAAAATAAATAAAAGTGTTTGATCACAACTGTAATGATAACAAATATTTCCTGATTTAAAATACTGCCATCTTAATGAAGATGACTCAACGAGAACAAGATGGATGATTGAGTTTAATTTTCCATTTGCTTTCATTTCCCCATTCTGACAACAACAGCTCCTGCCATTTCTTTTCTGCCTTTCTTATATTGCCCTTCCCACCCCTTCCGGCCCTTTTGCCTATAAAAGAAACTCTCAGCCTGTAGGAGAGGCCGTCTTTTCCTGCCAACTACTACTCATGGTGAAAGGAGCCCTTCTCAGGTTTTATCCTTCAATAAAGCCTGCTCTTGCTGTACAGGTCAACAAAACAAAACAAAAACAAAATAAACAAACAAACAAAAACTAAAAAGATCCAGGACATCTAGGAAATATAGAAATGTAGGAGCATGCTTTCAATATTCTGAACTTTGAATTTCACAAAAATAGATAAAAGAAACCAAAAAGAAAAAAAATAAGTAATTTACTTCAGAATATGGTGATGACCATAATCATATACTATACACGAATAACTATACTTCTGCACATAACACAATTTCCATAAAATTCAAAGAGGGACTTTTAAAATAATAAAAAAAATTCTCAAGATGTCTGACTAGAAAGGTCTGACACTAGTATCCCTCACAAAAAGATATCAAAACAACAGACAAACAAATATGTTTTGACAGGAATGAGTGAGGAAATACACTGCAGAGCACTAGGACAGTGATGAGATCATTGCGAAGCGCAAAAGACAGAAACAGCACCACAGAGAGGAGAGCAGGGCATCCAGCCTCTGCCCCAGTGCAGGGAGTGGCTCAAAATGAGAGAGAAGGTTTGCTGTGTGCCCAACAACTGATCTGGTGGCACTATACGAAGCTGCCAAGACCTGTTGTGCCAGTGTATACCTATTACCAGACTAACAGTAGACAATGCAGGGACTTCGACTCTCCAAAGCAGGCCTCTACAGAGCTGCTGGGCTTGGCTGCACCCTTGTAGGCTTGCACCAAGATTAATAGCTGATTAGGCAGCCACCTGCAAAGCTGCCAGGTCCTGTGGCACCTCTGTATACCTACTTCTGGACCAACAGCTGATTAGATAGCAGCTTTCCCTCCATACAATGAGCCTCTAGAGAGCCACTGGGTCCTGCAGCATACGTGCAGGTTTGCTCCAGGCTCAACGGCTGATCCAGCAGCCCTATATAGGGCTGCCAGGACCTGCCGCACCAGTGTACACATGCTCCCTGACCAACAGCAGATTGGGCAAAGACTTTTACCCTCCAAAGCAGGTCTCTACAGAACTGCCAGGCCCACAACCACAACAACATTTCCCAAGGACACCCATCCCGACATGAAACTGCTGAAGGCCCTGCAGCCTAGACCATAAAGGCACCCACAGACAACTCCAAGACTGAATGCAGTAGAAGTTGCATGAAGGCTGCCCTATTGTACTCACCCAGGTCCAAACTTAAAATGCCTAACCCGACTATCAATACAGATCACTTCTACAAGAAAGAATTTTTCCTTTCAAAAATCTCTCCTAAAATTGAAAGAAGTGACTACACCACCAAATGCCCACACGTCAATGCAGAGATATGAGAAATGTGATAAAATGGGGAAACATAACTTCCCCAGAAAAAGACTACAATTCTCCAAATAGGAAACTGGTGAATCACCTGAAGAGGAACCCCAAATATGGCAATACTAAGGAAACTCAACATGATAGATGAAAAAGTAGGTAGAAATCACAATGAAGTAAAAAAAAAAAAAAAAAAATCCAGGGAATGTGTGAGAATTTAAAGAAAGAGATAGAAACAAACAAAAAAACAAGCAGAAATACTGGGACCAAAGAATTCATTCAACAAAATAAAAAATACAACTAAGGTCATAAGCAGCAGGCTAGAAGAAGCAGAAGAAAGAATTTCTGAACTAGAAGACAGGCTTTTGGAATTAACATGGTTGGACCAAAAAAAGAAAAAAAGAATTTAAAAAGATGAAGAAAACCTGTGAGATCTTTCTGATAAACTAAAGCATACAAACATCTGTATTATTGGTGTTCCAGAAGGGGAAAAGAAAGAAAAAGGCATTAAAAGCCTATTTAGTGAAATACTATTGGGAAAGATAGTCTTACAGATCCAAGAAACTCAAGGGTCCCCAAAAAGATTCAATCTAAAAAAGATCTCCAAAAGAAACATCATAGTCAAATTAATTAAAGTCAAAGGCAAAGAAAGAATCCTAAAAATAGCAAGAGAAAAGCATCAAACTACCCATAAGGGAATCCCATCAGGTGAACAACAGACTACTCAACAGAAACCCTACAGGGCAGGAGAGAGTGGGATGACATATTCATAGTGCTAAAAGAAAAAAAAAAAAAAAAAAAACCATCAAGAATACTATATCCAGCAAACTTTTCTTTCCAAAATGAAGGAGAAATAGTATCTTTCCTGGACAAATAAAAACTGGGAATTCACTACCACAAGACTGGCCTTTCAACAAATCTTCAAGGGAGTCCTACAAATGGAATGAAAAGAGTAACATGTATCACCATAAATACACAAGAAAAATAAAAACCACTAATAGAAAAGATATGGAAATGAGGAAGAGAAAGAAAATGTATTTTATCTCTAAAAAACAAACAAACAAAGAAACAAAAAAACAAAAACAAATATAATAAAAGGGAAAGAAAGGGAAAAAAAAGAAATATGAAACAACCATAATAAAATAAAATAAAATAAAATGATAGATATAAGGCAATACCTTTTAATAATAACCCTGAATGTAAATGGATTAAATCCCCCACTTAAAAGATATAGACTGGCTGAATGGATTAAAAAACTAAAGCCAACTATATGTTTCTTACAAGAAACTCACATCATCAATAAAGTCAAACATAAACTAATAGTGAAGGAATGGAAAAAGATATTCCATGCATATAGAAACCAAAAACTAGCAGGAGTTGCCGTACTTATATCAGATTAAAAAAAGACTTCAAACCAAAAATTATAAAAAGAGGAAAAGAAGGACATCATATAATTATAGAAGGATCAATGCAGCAAGAAGAGATAACAATCATAAATATATATGCACCCAACATTGGAGCACTGTAATATAAAGCATCTTTCATTAGATCTAGGGGAGGGGGAGATCCTTAGACAATCGCAGTTGGGAAATTTAACATATTGCTCTTAGCGTTGGACAGATAATCTAGACAATGAATTAGCAGAGAAATATTGGATTTAAACAGCACTGTAGACCAGATGAAGTTGATAGACATATACATAACATTTAATCCATAAACTGCAGAATATACATTCTTCTCATCAACACATGGATTACTCTCCAGTACATACCATATGTTATGCCACAGATTAAGCCTCAACAAATTTTAAAAGATTTAAATAACATTCAGACCATAATGGAATAAAGAAATTAACAACAAACAAAACTTTGGAAACTATACAAATACATGGAAATTAAACATGCTCCTTAACGACCAGAGAGTCAAAGAAGAAGTAAGCAGGAAATCAAAAATTGCCTTGAAATAAATGAAAATACAAGCACAACTTACCAAAAGGGATACTGCAAAAGCAGTACAAAGAGGTAAGTTTATTGCAATAAATGCTTACATCAGAAGAATAGAAAGACCTCAAATAAACAACCTAACCTTACACCTAAAAAATAGAAAAACAAGAAAAATACAAGCCCAAAATTAGTAGATGGAGAGAGATATTTAAGATCAAAGGGGAACTAAATGAGATAGAGAACAAAAGAAAGACTCAAAAGACCAATGGAGCAAAAAGATTTTTGCTTCTGAGAAGATAAAATAGGCAAACCACTAGCTAGTCTAACTATAAAAAGAGAGAAGACTCATCCAATAACAGAAATGTTAGGAAACAATACAACAACACATTAAAAAGATTATACATCATGATCAAGTGGGATTCATCTCAGGGATGCAAGGATAGTTCAACACAGGCAATCAATAAATGTAATAAACCACATCAACAAAATCAAGGACAGAAACCATATGATTATCTCAATAGACACAGAAAAAGCATCTGACAAAATTCAACATCCCTTCATGATAAAGTCTTTCAATAAGTTAGGTATAGAACAAAAGTATCTCAACACAATAAAAGCCATAAATGACAAACCCACCACCACCATCAACCTAAATGTGTTTTAAGAAAAGGAATAAGACAAGGATGCCCACTTTCACCACCCCTATTCAACATAGTAATTGAAGTGTGAGCTAGAGCAATCAAGCAAGAGAAAGAAATAAAGAGCATTCAAATTGGAAAAGATGAAGTCAAATTGTCTCTGTTCACAGATGACATGATCATATGCATAGATAAACCTACAAACTCTACCAAAACACATAAAAGGTGATAAACAAATTCAGTAAAGTTGCAGGATATAAAATCAATACACAAAAGTCAGTAGCATTTTTACACACCAGCAACAAACATGCAGGAAGAGAAATCAAGAAGGAAAGCCCATTCACAGTTGTAACCAAGAAAATAAAATACCTAGGAATAAATTTTAAAAAGGAGGTTGAAGATCTGTATGATGAGAATTGTAAAACACTGCCAAAAGAAATTAAAGGGGACACCAAAACATGGAAAGAGATTTCATGACCATGGATTTGAAGAACTAGCATTGTGAAAATGTTCATAGTACCCAAACTGATCTACAGATTCAAAGAAATTCCCATCAAAATACCAAGGACATTGTTCACAGAAATATATATAAAAAATTCTGAATATTCATATGGAACAACCAAAGACCCCAAATAGCCAAAGTGATCCTGAGCAAATAAATAAATAAAGCCAGAGGCATGGCACTACCTGACTATATCTTATACTACAAAGCCTTAGTAATCAAAACAGCATGGTACTGGCATAAAAACTGACTCAGACTAACAGAACAGAATAGAGAACCTAGAAATCAATCCATGTACTTAGAGCCAACTGATCTTCAAGAAAGGCGCCAAGAATATACATTGTGGAAAAGAGCCTCTTCAGCAAATGGTGCTGAGAAAACTGGATATCTATGTGTGGAAGAATGAAACTAGACCTGTACCTCTCACCATATACCAAAATTGACTCAAAATGGACTAAAGACTTAAATATAAGACCTGAAACTATAAAACTCTAACAAGAAAACATAGGGGAAACACTTCAGGATGTAGAACCAGGCAAAGACTTTATGAATAAAACCTCAAAAGCATAAGCAACAGCAACAAATTAAACAAGTGAGATTATAACAAACTAAAAAGCTTCTGCACAACAAAGGGAACAATCAATAGAGTGAAATGACAATCTGCAGAATGGAAGAAAGTATTTACAAACGATGCATCTGACAAGGGATTGATATCCAGAAAATACAAGGAACTCAAACAAGGCCACAGTAAAGAAAACAAAGAATCCAATTAAAAATGGGCAAAAGAGCTGAATAGACATTTTTCAAAGAAAGACATACAAATGGCCAACAGGTACAAAACCACATTGAGCTATCATATCACTCTAGTT
Source organism: Galeopterus variegatus (assembly GCF_000696425.1). Lineage (NCBI taxonomy): Eukaryota > Metazoa > Chordata > Mammalia > Dermoptera > Cynocephalidae > Galeopterus > Galeopterus variegatus. The sequence continues at coordinate 717,880 of NW_007726145.1, forward strand.
AGGCTGCCTGTCATCAAAAAGACTGATTATAACTAATGCTGGTGAGGATGTGGTGGGCCTGTAAATTAGTGAAGCCATTATAGAAAATAGTATGGAGTTTTATCAAACAACTACAGATAGGACTACCATACAATCCAGCAATCCTACTGCTAGGTATGTACCCAAAGGAGGGAAATCATCATGTTGAAGGGATACATACACTCCCACGTTCATCACATTTTCAACAGCCCAGATATGGGGCCAACATAAATATCTATCAATGGACAGCTGGATAAGGAAAATGCGGTATATATAAACAATGGAAAACTATTCTGCCATAAAAAGTAATGAAATTCTGCCATTCACAGCAACATGGAAGAGCTTGAAGAAAATTATGTTAAGTGAAACAACCCAGGCACAGAAAGAGAAATACTGCATGTCCTCACTCATAAGGGGGAGGGAGGGAAGGAAGGAAGGAAGGGAACCATTACAATAATGTGTTGAACTTTCAGAAGGAGAGAACAGAACTGTGGTTACTAGAGGTAGGAAAGGGGAGGGGGGGTTAACAAGAAACTGATTAATGGACACAATTAATGATTATCTTTTGTAATGATGAACATGCTAATTATCCTTATTTGATCATCACACATTGCACACAAATATTAATATTCAACTCTAATCAACAAATATGTATAATCAATTCTTTTTCAATTAAAAAAATTCAATGAGGGCACTGAGAGTTCAACAGCAATTTTACTACCCTAGAGAATGAGAAAATTTAGGGGGAAGTAGGTGGAGAAGATGTTTAAGGATACCATTAAAATCCTCTAGCTTGACAAAGAGCTAAAATGATACACAGACCACTTCAGAATGTTGCACAAAAACAGCTTTGGTAGAAGAAAATTAAGAAAATCCTTGTTTGGTGTATTCAATGCTCTCTCTGAAATAAAAGGAAAGGAATCTGGTGAACGTAGTAAAGTAATAAAATAAAGTTGGAATTTGGAGAAAAATGGCGAGAGTTTGAAAGAGCCACTATAGAGAAGGAAAAATCCAATATAAATGTGTAATCAGTGGGTTTATAGTGGCTCTAACCTTGCATTTATGTAATTTACTCTATTCTTGTATGCAGCCTGGATGTAAGCAAAGAGATTTCAGAAGTGGAGTTCTGCCAGAAGTCACAAAAATGATAGAAAATAAAGGAATATAGAATAAAATAAAGGAATACAGATGGAATGTGAAAATAAATTAAAATGGGATGAATGGTTGATAAGTGGGAGGAATGCACAGGGATTGAGTGACCTGAATTAGAGGAACAGGTATATTGGAGAGACTGAATGAGAGAATGAAAGAACATATAAGCAGATCATAAAATGGAACATCTGAGTTTAGGATTTCAGAAGTAATGCCATTGTAGAAGTTTACTACGTGCACAGTATATCCCTAGGATTTGATGAATGTATGGCTAAAATGGCCTAGTGAAGGTCCTTGAAGATGAAGAGCTCAAGGACATATTTCAGATAAATGGCAACACCTGGGTTGAAGATAAAGATTATATATAATACATGGCAAGGGCTTCAATAAACGTGGGTATATTCTTTGGAGCTCAGTATATGACAGTAATGTGACTATTTGTAGGTTAATACAGCCATATGGCATAAACCTCAAAAGAACAGGAATTTTATATGATAGTGGGAAACTACTGTTCTGGAAGTGTTGTGGAACTAGAGCAGTATAGCACTGGAGTTAAGAATGTGTTTTCTGAAGGCAAATTACCTAGTTTTTAATGGTGTCTCCTTCCATCACTGTGTGATCTTGGAAAATTTACCTAGACTCTGTGCCTCTGCTTCTTCATTGCTTAATGATAATAATTTTACTTACCTTACAATATTGTTGTGTTTATTTATTTAATTAATGTAAGGTATGCTGTATCAGTTAAGAACAGCTCTAGCTATGTGTAACAAAAAATCTAATTTAAAGAAACATAGCCAAACAGTCTGGTGCTTTTTTTGTTTTTGTTTGTTTGTTTTTCACCTATCAAATATGAAACATTTTAATTTTAATTTTTCTATATTTATTTTTCCTATCATAAAATTGCTACATAGACATGGCTTAAGAAGTTAAATACTACTGAAGGACTAAAAAGAGAAAAAGAATAGTTATACCCTGTCTCACCTTTCCCCCAACTTTTTTTTATTATGAATATTCATGAGATGCAAAGCTAATGGTCACCCCTTGTGCCCATGATGCGAGGGCCAGATTCAGACTGGGGGCATACCCATTACCAGAAATTACTTTTGTATCCCGTGTCACCCACCCAATTATCCCCTAACTTCCTACCCCCTCCCCCTTTCCCTCCTACTCTGCTTTGTAGCGCTAGGAATGTACCCTACTTCTGTAAGACCAATGCACTACTGTGGTCTTTTTTCCTTTCTTCCTTCCTCTCTTAGCTCCCACATATGAGTGAGCACATGTAGTTATGTATCCCTCTGTGCTTAGCTTATTTCACTCAGCATAAGTTTCTCCAGGCCCATCCATGTTGTTGCAAATGGGAGTATTTCATTCTTTTCTATGGCAGAGTAGTATTCCATAGTGTATATGTACCACAGTTTCCTTATCCAATCATCCATCGATGGACATTTAGGTTGGTTCCATGTCTTGGCTAATGTAAACAGAGCTGCAATAAATATGGGAGTGCAGGTATTCCTTCGACATGATGATTTCCATTCCTCATGATATATACCCAGATGTAGGATTGCTGGATAATATGGAAGATCTATCTGTAGTTCTTTGATAAACACCCAAATTGTTTTCCAACGTGATTGTACTAATTTACATTCCTAACAACAGTGCAGGAGGGTTCCCTTCTCTCCACACCCTCACCAGCATTTGTTATTCACTGTCTTTTTGATCATAACCAGTCTAACTAGAGTGAGGTGATATCTCAGTGTGGTTTTAATTTACATTTCCCTAGTGACTAGTGATGTTGAGCATTTTTTCATGTACCTGTTGGCCATTTGTATGTCTTCCTTTGAAAAATGTCTATTCAGCTCCTTTGCCCATTTTTTAATTGCGTCATTTATTTTTTTTACTGTACAATTGCTTGAGTTCTATGTATATTCTGGATATTAGTACCTTGTCCGATGCATAGTTGGCATAAATTTTCTCCCACTCTGTAGGTTGTCTTTTCACTCTGTTGATTGTTTCTTTTGCTGTGCAGAAATTTTTTAGCTTGATATAGTCCCATTTGTTTATTTTTTTCTTTTGCTGCTTGTGCTTTTGGGCTCATGTTCACAAATCCTGTGCCCAGACCTAATTGCTGATGTGTTTCACCTATATTTTCCCTTAGTAATTTTACACTTTCAGGTCTTATACCTAGGTCTTTAATCCATTTTGAGTTGATTTTAGTGTATGGTGAGAGATGCATATCTCTGGTTTCATTCTTCTGCATATGGATATCCAGTTTTCCCAGCACCACTTGTTGAAGAGGCAGTCTTTTCCCCAATGTAGATTTTTGTTGCCTTTGTCCAATATCAGATGGCTATAAGCCTGAGGGGTGATTTCTGGGTTCTCAGTTCTACTCCACTAGTCTGAATGTCTGTTTTTATACAAGTACCATGCTGTTTTGGTTACAATAGTTTTGTAGCATAATTTGAAGTCAGGTAGTGTTATGCCTCTGACTTTAAATTTTTTGCTCAGGATTGCTTTGGCTATTCAGTGTCTTTTGTTTTTCCATCTGAAAGGTAAGATTGTATTTTCCATTTCTGTGAAGAATGCCCTTGGTATTTTGATGGAGGTTGCTTTGAATCTATAGATCGCTTTGAGTAGCATAGACATTTTCACAATGTTAATTCTTCCAATCCAAGAGCATGGAATATCTTTCCATCTTTTTGTGTCTTCTTTAATTTCTTTCGGAAGTGGTTTGTAGTTCTCATTGTAGAGGTCTTTTACCTCCTTGGTTAAATTGATCCCTAGGTATCTTATTTTTTTGTGTGACCACTGTAAATGGGCTTAATTTCTTTATTTCTCTTTCTGTTAATTCATTATTTGAGTATATAAATGCTACTGATTTTGGTGCATTTATTTTGTATCCTGTAACATTACTGAAGTTATTAACCAGCTTTAGCAGTTTTTTGATGGAGTCTTTAGGCTTTTCTATATTATATAGTATCATGCCATCTACAAATGGAAAAAGTTTGACTTCATCTTTTCCAGTCTGGATTCCCTTTATTTCCTTCTCTTGCCTGATTGCTCTGGCTAGTACCTCTAGTACTATTTTAAACAGAAGTGGAGAGAGTGGGCATCCTTGTCTTGTTCCTGTTCTTACAGGAAAGGCCTTCAGTTTTTCCCCATTCCGAATTATACTGATGGTGGGCTTGTCATAGATGGCTTTTATTGTGTTCAGATATTTTCCTTCTAAGCCCAAACTGTTGAGAGTCTTTATCATTAACTCCTCTTTAAAAGTTTGGTAGAATTCAGCTGTAAAACCATCTGGACCTGGACTTTTCTTAGTTGAAAGTTTGCTAATTACCACTTCAATCTCCTTGCTTGTTATTCATCTGTTTAGGTTTTCTATCTCTTCTTGGCTCAGTTGGTAGTTTGTATGTGTCTAGAAACTTATCTATATCTTCCAGATTTTCAAATTTGTTGTCATATTGCTGTTTATAATAGTCTCTAATGATTCTTTGTATTTCTGTGGTATTAGTTGTAATGTCTCCCTTTTCGTTTCTGATTTTTGTTATTTGGTTCTTCTCTCTTCTTTTTTTAAATTTTTTTTTTGTTAACCTAGCTAATGGTTTGTCTATTTTATTTATGTTCTTGAAAAAACAACTTTTTGTTTTGTTTATCTTTTCTATTGTTTTGGGATCCCTATTTCATTTAGTTCTGCTCTGATATTAATTATTTCTTTCCATCTATTACCTTTAGGTTTGGATTGTTGTTGTCTTTCAAGTTCTTTGAGGGGTAGTGTTAGGTCATTTATTTGAAGTCTTCCCACTCTTTTGATATGCTGGAAAAAGATATACCATGCAAATGGAAACCAAAAACCAGTAGAAGTAGATATTCTTATTTCAGATAAAATAGACTTTAAACCAAAAAACATAAAAATAAGGCAAATATGGCCACTATATAATGATAAAGGGATCTATCCAGTGAGAAGACATAACAACCATAAACATGTATTCACCCAATACAGGAGCACCCATATATATAAAGGAAACTCTTTTATACCTAAAGAAAGAAATAGGACCTAATACATTAATAGTGGGTGATCTGAACACCCTTCTCTCAGTATGGGACAGATCTCCTGGGCAACATGTCTATAAAGAGACATAGGATTTAATCTACACCGTAGACCAACTGGACTTGGCAGATATCTATCTATCTATCTATCTATCTATCTATCTATCTATCTATCTATCTATCTATATAACATTTCACCCAACAACTAAAGAATACACTTTCTTCTCATCAGCTCATGGTATATTCTCCAGTATAGACCACCTATTAGGTCACAAATCTAGTGTCAGCAAATTTTAAAAAAAATTAAATTCATTCCAACTGTCTTTTCAGACCACAATAGACTGAAATTGGAAATAAACAATAAACAAAACTGGAAACTATACAAATATATGGAAACTAAATAACAGGCTCCTGAATGACCTATGTGTCCAAGAAGAAATTAAACAGGAAATCAAAGAATTTCTTGAAACTAATGAAAGTAAGGATACATCATACCAAAACCTGTGGGATACTGCAAAAGCAGTACTAAGAGGAAGATTTATTGTTTGTTTTTTTGACATTACTATAAACCTATAGGTAGACAATTCACGGCTATGTAGTGACTCCATGCTGCCATCAGTGCTTTGAATCTCCATCTGTTTTTTGGGTTCACCACTCTTTGGAATTGAATCCAGACTTCATGGCTGCAAGATAGCTCCTTTCCTCCAAACCTCCTGCACAAGAGGCAATCTAAGAAGGGAGAAGGGCAAGTAGCAAAAACTTCATCTCAATTAAATCCTCTCCATTTTTAAGAAGCTTTTCAGGAAGTCAAATTTTTCTCTTATATGTATCACATTGACCAGAATTCAGTCATATAGCTAACTATCTGCATGGTAGGCTGGGAAATTTGCTCTTCAAACAATATTGGGGATCTGTTAGTAAGGAGGATGGAAAGAACTGGTACTGAATAGGTAACATTTGCTGCGAAAAGTCCTTAAAACAGTCCTGACACATAATAAACATTTATCACATTTTCTGTTATTGCCATTATTATCAACTCCTGACTCTGAAGTTCACCATTTATGATAAAATGAGTACCTTCCCCTTGATAAGACTATAGGTAAAACTGTGCCTGTGGAGAAGAGCCTGTTCTAGTTAAGGCCAAGAGATAGAAAGAACATTTCAGTGTAGATATTTGAAATATAAAGGTGTCTGTCAACCATAGATCTGGATTTCAGGAGAACACAGTATAAAAGGTCAGGAAGGGAAGGGAGGATTACAAATTTTGATCAGGGAATGAAATCACAGAAAATTATACCAAGGATACTGGGGAAGATAAATAACTAGATTGCATTACACCTTAGATTGCATATTAGTTTTCTTTTGCTGTGTAACGAAGTACCACAAATTTAGGAACTTAAAACCACACAAATTTTTTATCTCAAACTTCTGTAGCTCCCTGAGGCCCATCCGGGGACCTGAGGCATGGATCAAGGGACCATATCCCTCTTCCAGAACTGGGCACACCACCAGCAGCAAGGAGCATGCCAAAAACATCACCTCCATGTGGGTGGCCCAGCACAGCCACCACAATAACCGTGGCTGCCGCAAAAGCAACTAGATGCCACAACCACCATGCAGATGGTCCACCAGTCACTGGAGTGCATTGACACAAGGAGAGTCATGAGCAGAGACCAAAGAAAAGAAGAGGATGCCTCTCTCCACAAAACCCATTCGAGTGACAGAAGAAGCATCTGCTCTATAATAATATTTGGGGACCTGAACATGACTCTCAACATTAGACAGATTGTCTAGGCCACAATTCAACAGAGTAACCATTACTCTTTCAGAAGAAGAAAAGAAATCTAGGGTAATTAGAGGGGTGTGGGGGGACAGAGAGGAGGATGGGGAGAGATTGGGCAAGGGGCATAAAGAATAAGTACAATTTGTAACAATATATATGCTAGTAATATTGATTTGATCAACATATCTCAACGTTGAACCCCCAAAATGTATATAATCAATGATGGTTCAATAACAATTTTTAAAAAAGAAAAGAAATCAGGTCATGGTGGATTTTCTGCTGAGGGTCTCACCAGGCAAAAGTCAAAGTATCATCTGGGGTTACAGTTTTTATCTTGGCTCAAAGTCCTCTCCCAAGCTTGGTGATTGGCAGAATTAAGTTCCTTGTGATTGAAGGACTAAGGCTTCTGTTTTTTTCTTCTAGCTGTTGGTCAGGACTACTCTAGGTTCCTAGAGGACTCCCACAGTTCCTTGTTATGTGGCCCCTATAAGCAGATGACATGAATGTTCACTTTATCTAGTAGACTAGAGAGCAACTTCATCTGTCACCAACTGGATAATACACTTTGCTTTTAGTGGGCTCATGTGATTAGTTTAGGCCTACTTAGATAGTCTCCCTATCTTAAGGTCTACTGATTTGTGACCTTAATTTCATCTACAACATCCTTTCACAGTAGTAGCTTGATTAGTGTTTTACTGAATAACATAAGAAAGTGGGAGTGTTCCAGATGCTGGATATCTTCAGGAACCATCTAAGAATCCTGCCTACCACTGAAAGTGACCAAGGAAAGTAATGTGCAGCATGATGTGTATACTCAGCCACAAAATTGCCAAAGCATGGAGGAGCTTTTGGCTTAAACTGGGCATGGAAATTTGGATTTTTAGGATTTATTTTTGATCTGAATTAACTCCATATTGTCTTGGAATAGGAGTTACTTGAACTAAAATATTCAACCAAGAAACACAATCTCTTTGGATGTTTTGGACCATTGAAAACAGTAAGTAGCATTCTGCTCTAATATTTGCTTACTTTGGTATATGTTCCTAATATCGTTTTAATGTAATTAACATAATTTAGGTTGTGTTTTTTCTTCTTTTTAATATACTTCTCTTCAACATACTTTTCTGTGTTTTCTGCACTAAGAATGTACTGCTTTTATAATTTGAATATATTTCAGAATAATCTGTACAGAAGTGCACAGGTATTACATCAGTGTGTATATGCAATATTTCATATGATCATAAGTATATTAAATTTATTTATTTATTTATTGGTTATGAATATTCATGAGATATGAAGCTGATTGTCACTCCTCGTGCCTATGATGTTAGGGCCAGATTCATACTGGCAGCATACTTTTTACCAGAAATTGTATTTGTACCCCATTTCCCCTACCCAATTATTCTCAATCTCCCTCTCCCACCCTCTTCCCCCCGCAATCCACTTTGTAGCCCAAGGAATGTTCTCTCCCTCTGTAAGTCCAATGCACTGCTGTGGTCTTTCTTTCCTTCCTTCTTTCTCTCTTAGCTCTCACATATGAGTAAGTACATGTGGTATTTATCCCTCTGTGCTTTGCTTATTTCACTCAACATAAGTTTCTCCAGGTTCATACATGTTGTTGCAAATGGGAGAATTTCATTCTTCTTTTTTATGGCAGAGTAGTATTCCATGGTGCATTAATACCACAGTTCCCTTATCCAATCATCCATTGATGGACATTTAGATTGGTTCCATATCTTGGCTATTGTAAACAGAGCTGTGATGAGCATGGGAGTGCACGTATCTATTCAACATGATGATTTCTATTCCTCAACATCACTAGTCATCAGGGAAATGCAAATTAAAAGTACATCGAGATACCACCTCACCCCAGTTAGACTGGCTATAATCAAAAAGATTGTGAGTAACAAATGCTGGTGAGGGTGTGGAGAGAAGGGAACACTCCTACAATGTTAGTATATTAAATTTAAATAGCAGAAAAAGAAAAGTTAAAAAAGAAAGAGAAAACAATAATACAGCAACATTTTGAAGGAAAGAAACTGAAATACAGTGCTTATCTTTGAGGGTGAAGGCTGGGTGATTATTTTCCTTCTACTTTTCTGTATGTTCCAAATGTTTTATAAAGAGGATGGTATTAAACTTATATTGCAGTGGCAGACAAATAAATGTTTTTTAAGTGAATAAGAAAATGCTGGGATTATTTTTGTGAAATTCAATAAAAAATTGTTAAAATTATAGGTGCTAAAATTAGAATTTTTCTTATAGAATAATTAGGATGAATAATATTTTATGGCAGTCCGCATTTCTAATTGTTCCCTTATTCTGAACATCTCATTCTGTTAGTTAATTTACAGAAACAAGATAGCTGGGTCAATTGTTTGGTACTTCTTTTATTACTTGTAAACACAGGTTTTCCTTACGTTGCTTAGTATCATCAATGAATGAAAAGCCAGACTGCATTATCTTTTCATACATCTGTACACATTTCCATTATACTATGAATGAGATGGACTAATGACCCATCATTGTTTTTACTTGTCAACAAACTGATACATTTTCTGATCTTGTATAAGCTGCTATGTGCAGAACTCAGAAGTTTTAATCCATCTGTGGCTTTATGGGCTCCATGTGATTGAGTTGCTCAGTCATATGCTGTGGTGTGCTGGTAATCTGGCTCTTTAATGAGGGGTAAAAGAGCTCTAATTGCTGAATTTTGTAGTATAAATAATTTCACTGTGGAAACAATTTCAAACTACAAATAATTTTTTAAAAAACAGCTTGCAAAATTTCTGAAAATTTAACAATCAGATCTCATTAGCCGGTATGAACCAAATACAGAAATCATCTATTTGATTTGAGAACTTAGTATCTGTGTGATTTGGTTGTTACTGCAGCCCATGCTAAGTTAACAGTACTATTAAGTATAATAATAATTAAAGTGGAAAATAATTAAATTAGTTGCCTAAGACTGTACAACTAGTAATTATCTGATTTTACAGCCTCTGCTTTTTGCTGTAGATTTATTAGCAAAACCAAGAATACAGAATCCAGGATGCACATTCTTGTAAGCAATGCAAAGAGATGAAACTGGGCTTTTGTTTTGTTTTGTAGACAGTACTAAACTTATGGCATTACAAACAGCCTTCAGTAGGCTAGCATACTAGACCTTAATAACCTTATGTGCATTTGTATTCTTTTTCCAGAAGTGTCATATTTAGATAAAAATGGCAAAAAATAATATTTTTAGGATACCATTTACATATACTATGTTTTTATTATTATTATTTTCAAAAATAAACTTGGGAAAATAGGTATCTACATGGGAAGGAAACAACAGATTGTTGTTTTGCTTTTGATATTGCTGCTGACTAGATAGGTGGTGTCACCCAGAAAGAGCAAATACATAATGCTTCTCGATAGCTGGTACCTTAGAAACAAGAAGAGATATGTTTGCATAAGGAAAATCCTAAGCACATCTGATTGAACTGTAGAAGCAAACAATCTTGATGTTTTGAAACCTAAGAATAAAAATGATTAGAGTGGCAATTCTGGTTTTCACTTGGAGATGAAGAAAGTCAGACAGAGCATTGCTTCAGACCTTACAATGATAAAAAGCTGCACTAACAGCAAGTTCACAACTTTTCCTGAACCCATCATAGTACTGACATTTCAATATGATCAAATGGCTAGAATCTAGTGAGAGATGGGCACTTACTGGAAGAGATAATACCCGAGCACTGGATTATCTGGGCAAGATGCAACTGTACATCTGCAGGAATTCAGCTAGGGTAACTGGCAAGTTGGTAGAGGTCAGTAAACTGCATATTAATGAGAGAGGGTGAGGTCCTTTATGGGTCAGTCCTGAGAAAATCTTCATATTGCAAAAATGGAGGATGGAAAAAGTAAAATTTTATTTTACCTTCGTTATTTCCATTTCCAGTTTATTTATTTATTTATATATTTATTTTGTAGAATGAAGCTTCTGTATGATATCCCTTCTAACTGAAGAACTTCCATTAACTTTTTAAAATTAAATTGAAACGTAATTGATTATACATATTTCTGGAATACATAGTTGAATATCAATACCTATACACAATATCTGATGATCAAATCAGGATAATTAGTATATTAATCATTACAAAATCTAATGATTCTGGCTGACCCTTTACCAATTTCTCACTAGCCCCACTCCCCCTACCCCTTTCCCACCTTGAGTAATCTCAGTTCTGTTCTCTCCTTTTCAAAGTTCAATGTATTATTGTGATTGTTGTATCTTACTTTATTTTTAATTTATTTGTTTATTTAATAATTCCCACTTATGAGTGAGGACATGTGATATTTCTCTTTCTGTGCCTGGCTTATTTCACTTAACATAATTTTCTCCAAGCTAATCCATGTTGATGCAAATGGCAGAATTTCATTCTTCTTCATGGCTGAATAGTACTCCATTGTGTAGATATACCACATTTTCCTTATCTGGTCATCCAATGATGGACATTTAGTTTGGTTACAAATCTTATTGCAAACAGAGCGGGGATAAATATGGGTTTGCAGGTTTCCCCTCAACATGATGATTTCCAATCCTGTGGGTGTATACCCAGAAGTGGGATTGCCAGATTATATGGCAGTTCTATCTGTAGTTGTTTGAGGACATTCATACAACTTTTCATAATGGCTGCACTAATTTACAGTCCTACCTACAATTAGAAGGGTTCCACTATCTCTACATCCTCACCACCAGTTATTAATCTCTGTCTTTTTGATAATAGGCAATCTACCTGGAGTGAGATGATATCTCAGTGTGGTTTTGATTTGCATTTCCATGATGATTAATGATGTTGAGAATTTTTTCATGAATCTGTTGGCCATTTGTATGTCATCCTTTGACAAATGTCTATTCAGCTACTTTGCCCATTTTTTAATTGAATTACTTGTTTTTTCTCTGCTAAGTTGTTTGAGTTCCTGTATATTCTGGATATTAATCCCTTGTCAAATGCATCCTTTAAAAATATTTTCTCCCATTCTGTACATTGCATTTTCACTCTGGCGATTGTTAACTTTGCTGTGCGTGAGCTTTATAGTTTGATATAATCACACTTGTTTATATTTTTTTTTGTTGCCTGTGTTTTTAAGGTCTTATTCATTAAAAGTCTTTGCCCAGTTCTGCATCCAGAAATGTTTCCAGTATGTTTTTGCATAGGATTTTTATAGTTTCAGGTCTTATATTTAAGTCTTTAATCCATTTTGAGTTGATTTTGGTGTATGACAACAAGTATGTGTCTTGTTTCCTTCTTCTTCATGTGTATACCAGTTTTACCAGTATCATTTGCTGAAGAGGCTGCCTTCTTTCTAATGTGAGTTCTTGGTGTCTTTGTTGAAGGTGAGTTTGCTGTGTATGGATTGATTTCTGGGTTCTCTACTCTGTCCCTTCATCTATCTATATGTCTGTTTTTATGCCAGTACAATGCTATTTTGGTTACTATACCTTAGCAGTATAATTTCCAGTCAGGTAGTGTTATGCCTTTGTTTTTTTTTTTTTTTTTTTTTTTACCCAAGATTGGTTTGGCTATTCTGTATCTTTTGTTCTTCCAGAAGAATGTTAGGATTGTTTTTTTCTATTTCTACAAAGAATGTCATCAGTATTTTGATGGCGATTGCATTGAATCTGTAGGTCGCTTTGGGTAGTATAGACATTTTCACAATGTTAACTCTTCCAATCCAAGAGCATGGAATGTCTTCCCACCTTTTTCTGTCCTCTTTCATTACTTTCAGTAGTGATTTATAATTTCCATTGTAGAGATATTTCACCTCCTTTGTTAAATTGATTACTAAGTATTTTATTTTTGGGGTGACTATTGTAAATGGGCTTACTTTCTTGACTTATTTTTATGCTAATTCATTGTTGGGGTATAAAATGCTGATTTTTATATATTGATTTTGAATCCTGCAACTTTACTGAAATTGTTTCTCAACTCTAGGAGGTTTTTTTATTTTTAAATTTTTTTAGAGTCTTTAGACTTTTCTACATATAGCATTATGTGATCTGCAAACAGGGACAATTTGACTTCATCTTTTCCAATCTGGATGCTTTTTACTTCTCTTGGCTGATTGCTCTGGCTAGTACTTCCAATATTATGTCAAATAAGAGGGGGAAGAGTGGGCATGCTGTCTTCTTCCCATTTTTAAGGAGAAAATATTTGCAAACTACGCATCCAACAAAGAATTAATATCTAGAATATGCAAGGAACTCAATGAACTTAAAAATAAACAAACAAATAACCCAATCAAAAACTGGGCAAAGGAGCTGAATAGGCATTTATCAAAGGAAAATATATAAATGACCAACAGCACATAAAAAAAAATGTTCAACATCACGCAGCATCAGGAAAAAGCAAATCAAAACCACATTAAGATATCATCTCACTCAGTTAAACTGGCTATTATAAAAAAGACAGAGAATAACTAATGCTAGTGATGATGCAGAGAAAGGGGAATTCTCCTACACTGTTGGTGGGACTATAAAGTGGTACAGCCATTATTGAAAACAGTATGGAGGTTCCACAAACAACTACAGGTAGAACTACATATGATCCTGTAATTTCACTGTTCGGTATATACACAAAGGAATGGAAATCATCATGTCAAAGAAATACATGCATGCCCATATTTCTCTCAGCACTGTTTACAATAGGCAAGAGTTGGAACCACCCTAAATGTTCATCACTGGATGACTGGATAAGGGAAGTGTGTTATATTTACACAATGGAATACTACTCTGCCATAAAAAGAAATGAAATATGGTCATTTTGCAGCAATATGGTTTAAATTAGAAAAAATCATGTTAAGTGTTAAGTCAGGCACAGAAAGAGAAATACTGCATGTCTTCTGTCATAAGTGGGAGCAGAAAATGAACAAACAAATAAAAGAAAGAGAGAAAGATGCAACAATCACAATAATATGTTGAATTTTCAAAAAGGGGGAACAGAAATGAGGTTACCAGAGGTGGGAAAGCGGCAAAGGGAGGAGGGTAAAGGAGGAAGTGATAAAGGGCCATGAAAAATGATTACATTGTATATTGCTGAATATAGTAATTATTCTGATTTGAGCATCAAATATTGTGCACAGGTATTGATATTCAACACTCTACACCACAGATAAGTACAATCAACTATGTTATAGTAAAGAAAAAAAATTAAATCTTTTTAAAAAACTTTTTTAAGTAATATAAAATAAAACTGAACTGGTCATTATGCTTGACAGTCAATATAAATACAACCCTGTCCTATTCTTAACAAAGATTAAATTTATTACAAAAAAAAAAGAAAAAAAAAAAGAATGGATGCAGCAATACACCAAAAAAATTATACACCTTGATCATGTGGGATTTCTCCCAGGGATGCAAGGATGGTTCAACATATGCAGGTCAATAAATGTTATATAGCACATCAACAAAATCAAGGAGAAAAACCATATGATTATCACAATAGACACAGAAAAAACATCTGACAAAATTCAATATTCCTTCATGATAAAGGATCTCAGCAAATTAGGAATAGCAGGAAAGTATCTCAACACAATAAAAGCAATGTATGACAAACCCACTGTCAATATCATCCTGAATAGTTTTTCTCTTAAAAACAGGAATAAGACAAGGATGCCCACACTCACCATTCTTTTTTTTAACACAGTATAGAAGAACTAGCCAGAGCAATCAGGCAAGAGAAAGAAATAAGGAGCACCTAAACTGAAAAAGATGAAGTCAAATTGTCCCTGTTTGTAGATAACATGACCCTATATATAGAAAAACCTAAAGACTATACAAAAAACTCTTAGTGATGGTAAACAATCTCAGTAATGTTGCAAGATACAAAATTAACATCTAAAATCAGTAATGTTTTTATATCCCAGTAACAAACTAGCAGGAAAAGAAATCAAGAGATTAAGCCCATTTGCAATAGTCACCAGAAAAATAAAATACCTAGGAATCGATATAATCAAGGAGGTGAAAGAGCTCTATAATGAAAACTGCAAATTATTGCTGAAAGAAATTAAAGAGCAGAGAAAAAGATGGAAAGACTTTCAATGCTCTTGGAAGAATTAACATTGTGAAAATATCTATATAATACCCAAAGCAATCTACAAATTCAATGCAATCCCTATCAAAATACCAATGGCATTCCTTGCAGGAATAAAAAAAATAATCCTAACATTCATATGGAAAAAAAAAGACCCTGAATAGCCAAAGTGAGCTTGAACAAAAATAAATAAATAAATAAAGCCAAAGGCATAACATTACTTAACTTCAAATTATACTACAAAGTTATAGTAACCAAAATAGCATGGTACTGACATAAAAACAGAGGCTTAGATCAATGGAACACAATAGACAATTCAGAAACCAACCCATACACTTACAATCAACTGCTCTTTGACAAGGGAAACAAAAACATTCACTGGGGCAAAGACTGCCTCTTCAATAAATGGTGCAGAAGAATATTACTAGACCTGTACCTCTTTCCATATAATAAAATAAACTCAAAATGGATTAAAGACTTAAATATAATGCTTGAAACTATAAAATTCCTAAAAGAAAGCATAGAGGAAAGACTTCAGGAAGTAGGACTTGTCAAAGCCTTTATGAATAAGACCCCAAAAACACAAGCAATAAGGGGAAAAAAAAGAGAGAGAAAGAAAGAAAGAAAAATGAATATATAAATAAAAGACCACAACAATTCATTGAACTTTCAGAAGGAGAGAAGAAACCTAAGGTTACTGGAGATGGTGGGAGGGAGGGAGTGGATTGGGGAGGGCCAGGTCGGGTAAAGGGCATAAAGAAAAATCATGATTTGTAATAATGAACATGCTAATAATAAAAAATAAACAAATGCGATTATATCAAACTAAAAACCTTCTGTGCAGCAAAGGAAACAATCAAAAGAGTTAAAAGAGAACCTACAGAATAGGAGAAAATATTTGCAAGCTCTACATCTGACAAGGGATTAATATCCAGAATATACAAGTAACTCAAACAACTTAATAGTGAAAATAACCCCAAATAATCTAATTAAAAATGGGCAAAGGAGCTAAATAGACATTTTTCTAAGGAAGACATAGAAATGGTCAACAGGTACATGAACCAAATGATCAACATCCCTAATCATCAGGGAAATGTAAATCAAAACCAAATTGAGATGTCATTTCATCCAAGTTAAACTGGCTATTATCAAAAAGACGTATTATAACAAATGCTGGCAAGGATGCATAGAAAGGGGAATCCTTTTGCACTGTTGGTGGGACTGTTAATTAGTAGAACCATTATGGAAAACAGCATGGATGTTCTCGAACAGCTACAGATAGAACTGCCATATCATCCATCAATTCAACTTTTGGGTTATACCCACAGGAATGGAAATCATCATTTTAGAGGGATACCTACACTCCCACGTTCATTGCAGCTCTATTTATAATAGCCAAAATATGGAGCCAACTTAAGTGTCCATCAATGGATGACTGGATAAGGAAAATGTGGTATATATACACAATGGAATACTTCCCTGTCATAAGAAGAATGAAATTCTGCCACTCACAGAAGAAGCATGGATGAGCTTGGATAAATTTATGTGAAGTGATAAAAATGATGCACAGAAAGAGAAATACCAAATGTCATCATTCATAAGTGAGAGCTAAGACAGAAGAAAAGAAAGAAAGAGAAAAAGAAAGGAAGGAAGAAAATAAAACAAGAAAGACAAACGACAATGATAGGTTGAACTTTCAGAAGGAGAGAGCAGACCTATAGTTACTAGGGGTAGTAAAGAGGGAGGAGGGGGGTGGTTAGGAATTGGGTAATGGACACAAAGAATGATTACAATTGGTAATAATGAACATGCTAGTAATATTGATTTTATCATCACATATTGGACATAAATACTGAGAGTCAACCTGATGTCCCCCAAAATATGTGTAATCAATTATGTTTCAATTAAATAAAATTTTAAAAATTAAAAAAAAGAAAATCAGTGTTATTTATCATATTATCAAATTAAAGAAAAAATATATGATCATCTCACTAGACACAGAAAAAGCACCTGAGAAAATTCAACAGTTATTCATAATTTAAAAACTTCCAAAGCTTAGACTTAAGGGAACCTTTTATCCTGATAAAGGATATCTACAAAATACTCAAAGCTTGCTTACAGCCAACTTCATAATTAATGTTAAAAGACAGAATGCTATACCATATGTCAGGAATTCAATGCAATCCCCATCAAAATTCCAATGACATTTTTCTCAGAAATGGAAAAAAAAACTATCCAGACATTTATATGGAATAAAAAAAGACCATGCATAGCCAAAGCAATGCTGACCAAATAAATAAATAAATAAATAAATAAAGCTGAAGGCATAACACTACCTGACTTTAAACTATACTACAAAGCTGTAATCAAAATAGGATGGTGCTGGCATAAAAACAGACACACTGATCAATGGAATAGAAATCAACGGACATACCTACAGCCGTCTTACCTTTGACAAAGGCACCAAGACTATACCCTGGGGAAAAGACTGCCTCTTCAGCTAATGGCGCTGAGATAACTGGATATCCATACGCAGGAGAATGAAACTAGACCCATACCTCTCACCTTATACCAAAATCAACTCAAAATGGATTAAAGAATTAAATATAAACCCCAAAACAATAAAACTTCTTAAAGAAAACATAGGGGAAACACTCCAGGAAGTGGGACTGGGCACAGATTTCATGAATACGACCCCAAAAGCACAGGCAACCAAAGGAAAAATAAACAAATGGGATTATATCAAGCTACAAAGCTTCTGCACAGCAAAAGAAACAATTAACAGAGTGAAGAGACAACCGAAAGAGTGGGAGAAAATATTTGCAAAATATACATCTGACAAAGGATTAATATCCAGAATATACAAAGAACTGAAGCAACTTTATAACAAAAAAACAAGTAACCCAATTAAAATTGGGCAAAAGTACTATATAGGCATTTCTCAAAGGAGGATATACTAATAGCCAACAGACACATAAAAAAATGCTCAACATCACTCAGCATCCGGGAAATGCCAATCAAAATCACACTGAGATACCATCTCATCCCAGTTAGGATGGCTAATATTCAAAAGACTGTGAACGATAAATGCTCGTGAGGTTGCAGAGAAAAAGGAACTCTCATACATTGTCGGTGGGACTGAAAAATGGTACAGCCTCTATGGAAAATGGTATAGAGGTTCCTCAAACAATTGCAGATAGATCTACCATATGACCCAGCTATCCCACTGCTGGGAATATACCCAGAGGAATGGAAATCATCAAGTCGAAGGTGTACCTGTTTTCCAGTTTTCACTGCAGCACTATTTACAATAGCTAAGAGTTAGAACCAGCCTCAAGGTCCATCACCAGATGAATGCATATGGAAAATGTGGTACAACTACACAATGGAATACTACTCTGCTTTAAAAAAGAATTAAATACTGCCATTTGCAACAACATGGATGGACCTAGAGAAAATTAAATTAAATTAAACAAGTCAGGCACAGAAAGAGAAATACCACATTTTCTCACTTATTTGTGGGAGCTAAAAATAAACAAATAAATACACAAACAACCTGGGGAGAGTGGAGCAAAGAAGAGACAACAATCACATTTTCTTGAAGTTGTTATGAAAAGCGAACAGATATGAGGTTGTTGGGAGGGAGAGGGGAGAAGGAGGAGGGAGGGAGGTTTCGGTAACTGGCCACAATAATCAAGCACATTCTATATTGACAAAATAAAATAAAATTTAAAATAATAAATAAATAAATAAATAAAAATAATGAACCTTAACACATACCACATTGTGTATACAAAACACACTCAAAACGTATCATAGATATGAATATAAAACATAAAGTTACAAACTTTCTAGAAGAAAATTTTCATTACTTTGTTTTAAGAAAGAGCACCTAGCCATTAGCAGAAGTAAAATTCATTAAAAATCTGTAAATTGAATTTTATCAGAATTAAATTCTTTTTCTCTGGAACGATACTATTAGGAGAATGAGAATACAGTCACCAACTGGAAAAATATTTGCAAATCACATATCCAAAAATAAAGGCATGTATTTGAAGTATATAAAGAACTCTTATAACTCTACAATAAGAAAGAAAACAACTGGATTTGAAAAAAAAAATCTAATTGGACTTTTCATTAAAGAAAGTGTATGGGTGGTAAATGAACATAGGAATATACTTTAAAATACCTCATTAGGGGCAGGCCCGGTGGCGCACTGGAGAGTGCGCCGCTTGGGAGCACAGCGGAGCTCCCGCCAAGGGTTCAGATCCCATGTGGAGACCGGTTCCTGCTCACTGGCTGAGCGCGGTGCGGGCGCAACACCGAGGGTTGCAATCCCATTGCCGGTCCCCGGTACGGGCGCGACACCAAGGGTTGCGATCCCGTTACCAGTCAGTAAAAAAGACAAAAAGGAATAAAAAAAAAAAATACCTTATTAGTTAGTAGGCAAATTCTAAGTAAAACTGCAGTGAGATAGCACTACATGCCTATTAGGATGGCTAAAATAAAAACTGATAGTACTAAGTGAAAATGGAGATTACTGGAGCTCATCCTTGCTGGTGAGAATACAAATGGTACAGCCAGTTGGGAAACAGTTTGGCAATCTCTTAGAAAGTTACCAAAAGTCCCAGAAATCCTACACTTAGGTATTAACCAAGCAAATTGAAAACTTATGTTTACACTAAAAATCTGTGTGCTAATGCTTATAACAGCTTTATTTGTAATAGTAAAAAACAGGGAACAACTCAAATGTTATTTAACAGGTGAATGGATAAATGAATCATCATACATACTAATAAGCAATAAAAATAAATGAACTATGGATTAAATCTTAAATGCATTTTGCTAAGCAATAGAAGGTTGACCAAAAACACTACATATTGTATGGTTATTTATATGGCGTTCTAGAAAAGGAAAAATATAGCGATGTAGAACATACCACTGGTTGCCAGGGTTTGAGTGGAGAAGGGATTGACTTCAGAGAGGCAATTTTCGAGAAATTTTTGAGTAATGGAATTGGTCTGTATGGTACTGTGGTAGTAGATACATGGTATTATGCATTTGTTAAATTACATATAACCGTACCGTACAAAGAGTAAATCTTTCTACATGCAGATTAGAAAACAAACTAGGATATCAGCAGAACCCAAGTAGAATGTAGACTCTCAAGTAAATCCAACTATCACAAAAATATTTAGTGTGATCTTACTGAAGGAGATGGGGAATAAAAGAAATGAACTAAGTAACTACAACAATGTTTTGTCTTGATACTGTAGGACTAAGGAGAAGAAGAACTGCACACAAACACTGTTCTATAGTTGGCAAATTTGTTTCTCAGAGGAGTAGGGGTTAGCAATTCTCAAACTACTTTACCTGTATCAAAAAAAAAAAAAAATTACACTAGGGTTAAACAAGTAAGTAATTGTATTGAAGATAATGGTAGCCAGGTTTCTCACTGTCATGAAGAAAGTTACAAATAAGCAAGGGAGAGGCTAGTATGAACTTCTGTGCTGGATGGAAGAGGGGCATATCAATATAAACTCATATTTTAAAATAGATAAAAAAGGGGCCGGCCCGGTGGCGCACTGCTACAGTGCGCCGCTTGGGAGCCAGGCAGTGCTCCCACCGAGGGTTTGGATCCCACATACAGACCGGTTCCCGCTCACTGGCTGAGTGAGGTGCGGGCGCAACACCGAGGGTTGCGATCCCATTGCCGGTCCCGGTCCGGTACGGGCGCGACACTGAGGGTTGCGATCCATTGCCGGACACGAAAAAAGACAAAAAGGAAAAAAATAATAATAATAAAAAATAAAATAAAATAGATAAAAATATAGTAATTAATATTGATATGTGTGCATACATGGCTTAGTATACATATTAGCTCTGTCTGCTGAGAAGGCCTATAACCTGTGAATGCCCAGTAACAATGAGCACATCTATCACCCAAATCTTAGTTTCTAAATACCATTCTCCGATAAAATAAACCAATACTTTTTGGAGAACTGTTTAATCACAGGACAGGAACAAGGAAAACATAAGATGAACATGGGACATCATGTGCTACCATAAAGTAAGGAAATACTGGGGAGGAAACAAAAGGATGGAGTATGTCAAAAGGGCACAGGAGCCTACCTGAAAGATCTCTCAAGGGCTGAAACTGAAACAATTTGATAAAAAAAGTAAATAATAGTGCCAATATATTATGACCCCCAAAATGAAATAAATACCCAAGAGTTCACACTGATATAAAAAAATATATTGAATAGATAACTAAATGTAGAACTTTGAAAACTCTTACAGAAAAAAAATTCTAGTTAATAAATGTAGAAGGAAAGGGGAAAATAGAAACTATCACCATTAGAACACTACAGTAATAATTGTTGTAGAGAAGATCCCCTGATAAATGCTAAAATTAGTGGGCAAAATTTAGGCAGAGAAAGAATTTTGCCATAGCCTCAGTGTATTTTCCCCAAAGTATTCATCAATTACAAATTGGAAAATAGAAACTTTACGATGGAGAACCCTGACTGATACCACTTTAACCAAGGTTACCATGAGCAGTAATAAGGCATATTGATAACATGTACTCCTGATGATGATATGCTTCAAAGGGTCAATGAACTCTGTAGCATTCTTCCCATAATGAATGACCTCATTCTCAACACACAAAAGCATCAGAGAAACTCAAAGGACAAAGGACATTCTGCAAAAGAACTGACTAGTGCTCTTCAAAATGTCAAGATCATGAAAGACAATAGAAAACTGGGAAACTATCACAGATTGGAGGAGATTAGAGTTACAGAATCATGGCATTAATAAAACCATTCCTACTTAATAGTTTGTTCATGTTTCACTAACCGAATAACCTGATTTAAATTTACTCTATGGAAATTCACAATATATTTCATGTATTAAGGAGTAGTCGTTCTTGGCTAATGTCTCCTTATATGGTAACCCACAGTACTGTGTTTTTCTAATATGTTCACAAGTTTAAAAAAATGTCTTTCTTCTTTTTTTTTTTTTTAAATTTTTATTTTGTCAATATACAATGTATATGATTATTATGGCCCTTCACCGACACCTCCCGCCCTCCTCCCTCTCTCCCCTCCCGCCCAAGAATGTCCTTTCCGTTTGCTTGTTGTAACAACTTCAAAAAAAGTATAGTTGTTATATCTTCTTCTTTTTTTTTTTTTTTTTT
>NW_007726145.1:740269-746862 GCF_000696425.1 Galeopterus variegatus
AAGAATGCCCACTCTCTCCACTCCTATTCAACATAGTATTGGAAGTACTAGTCAGAGCAATTAGAGAAGAGAAGGAAATAAAGGGCATCCAGATTGGAAAGGATGAAGTCAAACTGTCCCTGTTTGCAGATGACATGATCCTATATATCGAACAGCCCAAATCATCTACCAAAAAACTCTTAGAGGTGATAAAAGAGTTCAGCACAGTAGCAGGATTCAAAATCAACACACAAAAATCAGTATCATTTCTATTCACCAATAGTGAACAAGCAGAAAGAGAAATCAAGAAAGCCTGCCCATTCACAATAGCCGCCAAAAAAATAAAATACCTAGGAATTGAACAAACTAAGGATGTGAAAAATGTCTTTCTTCTAACTAAAAGAATAATTAAAGTTGGTAAAGATCATCTCCTAAATTATGAGCTTCTGAAATTACTTCTTAAGATATAACTGCTTTGCTTTAATTTTGATAATGTTATTTGCAGCGAGTGTTTGGTATCTATTTATTCATAATATCTATATTCCATATGGAGGTTTAAATTTTTATATTCATGCTTATAGACTCCTTCACCATGATTGTGCATTGGGGCATAGATCTGTTTATATTTATTCATTAGTGCATTGCTAATTAAAAATGTGTTTCATTAAACTTGTAAAAAAAAAAAATACTTAGGAGAATGAACATGTTGACATTAAGCACCCCTGGCTATAAAATAACTTCAACAGTTAAGCTGTTAAAACTAATGTGGGCAGCAAGAGTGTCAAAAGTATCTATCACTTTCTACAATGTATGAAATGCAAAATAAAGTGCACATGTCAGGTATGACAGGTAACATTAAATACTACTTTCCTAACTGAGACTATATATAGGGATTTGAGGCACTTGGCTTGTGGCTAATTCCTTGGATCTTAGTGTCATAACTACACACGATGCACTTTTGATAACTCGTTGAGTTCTTGATTATACAATTGGGTCAAGCCTACCATCATTAATAGAAACATGATGATTTTCATGTTCAGTACTAAGTATTTAAGTTAGTAATGGTAAGGTTATGTTCATGTTCTCTTTTGAATCACTACACTTCAAGAATAAATTATTATAATATCTCCATACCTTATCTAGTCCTTGGGTAAATTGTGCAATAGGCAGACTTTGCTTTTGGCACCCTTGTGTATTTTTTATGCATTCTGGAGCCCCTATCTTTCCATTACTTCTCTGCTATCCACTGCTCTCATGTTGCCTTTGCCTTTGCTAATTTCCCAGAAATAGTTCCCCAGTGACGAATGCATATGCCAGGCATGATCATGCTTCAAAATTGCATATCCACTCTTTTTATATCTGCTATTCAAAACTCTTACTCTTCAGCTTGTGAGAACTAAGCTAGGTTCTTATCTGTAAATCATCCAATTATTATGATTGACGATAAGATAAATTATTGTCCCTAATCATTCTACAAATAGAGGATATTTTCTAACCAAAAAGCATGTTTGGGAATGGTGATGGGAAAAATAAACAAGGCAGTAAAAGAATCTGAAATCCAAACAAGTTTAAAATGGGCTACTGAAAAAATAAGAATCAATTTTCCCAATCAGAGAAACTATAAGATCCTGTGAAGATCAGGCCAGAGAAAGATGCAGTGCAAAACTCAAAAAACTTTGGTCATCACCAAGGAACAAGTAGAAGAAAAAACCAAGTAAACAAACAAAAAAAATAATAATAATGGATTTTCAATACAGGAATAAAATATACTAAAGTGCTTAATTCATGCATTCATTTATATATTCCTTTATCAAATATTTATTGATTACCTACTATGTGCAGGTTTTGTGCTAGGCAGCAGGAGTAAAATGGTGAGTGAAACCAAACAGTTCTTGTCCTTATGAAATTTGCTGTTGGGGGGGAGACAGACATTAATCAAATAATTACATATTTCTATGATGTAGAGATGTTTGTGTTAAGAGAGAAGAAAAGGATTTTACTTCTTTAAAAAGTTAAGGAAAGTTTTTCATGACGAAGAGATGTTTGAGCCTAGATCTTAAAAATGAGTAAAGGCAAAGGTGAAAAAATATGGATGTTAAAGGAAAAAAAGCATGTTGAGAAGTGATGGGAGAATGCATGGCTAGTACAAAATACAGAGAATAAGCTTGTATGGCTGCAGTGAAGACAGCAAGAAGGACAGTGTAGAAATGAAGCCTAATGAGAGAACACACAGGACCTTGTATATCATTAAGAAGTTCTGAATTTTCTTAAGAGCAATGGGAAATCATTGAAAGAATTTAAGTCAGTGGATAGTATGAGCACAATTGAGGTATTCAAGGTAAAAGATGGAAGTGGCAGAGGAAGTAGAAAGTATAATTTAAGAGATAATATATTTAAGATTAATATTAAAGAGATATTTTGGCAATAGCAAAAAGTTGGACAAGTGGTTGAAGAAGGATGAAATGACTATACTGATTCATAGGTTTCTGTATAGCATAAAAAAATGGATGCCTTCTTTTAATTAGGCATTTACAATTGTCCTGGCACTCCTCTGCTAGAAAAATCTGATGAGAAATGCCATTTCCAGCAATTTCTATCCTTCATAGATTTGTTACTGTAAAGTCTATTTATATAGCTCTGTTGGGAAACTGACCATCACACCTGATTATACCAGCTTATACTGAATAATGTAGTCTTTCCTTTTATGCATATATAAAAATTCACTAGACTTTTGATAAAAAAACAACAGCATTGAATGGAAGGACCAATACTGCAAGCATAAAAACTACCCCTGGAAAAATAAAGAGAAAAAATTCAAGAAATATAAGAAGTTTTATAAGGATAAATAATATATTTTCTTAATTCTGAACAGTGTTTATCCTAAGATGCCATAACACAATATCATAGACTCAGTGGCTTAAACAACAGATATTTATTATCTCACAGTTCTAGAGGCTGGAAACCAACATGTTTAGGTTCTGGTGAGTACCCTCTTCCTGGCTTACAGATGTAGGTTTTCTTGCTGTGTCTTCACATGGTGGAGGGAGAGGGAGAGCTAACACTGGTTTCTCTTCTTATAAGGAGACTAATCTTATCATATCAGGACCCAACCTTATAATCACATTTAACCTTAGTTACCTCCTGCTAGGCCCAATCTTCAAATACAGTCAGATTGAGGGTTAGGGCTTCAACATATGAATTTGCGGGGACACAATTCAGTCCATAGCACAGTGCATACTGATTTTATAAATATAAAAAAGGCAAGTAAATGGGTATTTTGGAATCTTGGAGACACACAAGGATATTGTACCCATAAAATAGTGGGATGCTCTGAAAAAGGAGGGATTAGGAAAAAAAATTGTTTGAAATTAAAAATGAAATTGACCAAAACAACTTAAAATTGGCTAAATAATAGAATACATATAGCTTAAAATAAAGTTAGTATATTTGTTTAAATGTCAGACAAGATAAAGAAATACAACATATGACTGAAAATATGAGGCATATTGCACAGAATTAGTTCCAACATTACCTAATAAGAATTTTTGAAGAAATAAAAAGAAATGAAAATGGATTCAAAAAAGCATTTTTCCAGTACTGAAAAAAGGTACATTTAAAAAAAAAATTAAAGAGTCTACTTAGTACCAATCAAGATGACTAAAAAAACCTATATTGTGGTTATATTTCAAATTCTATGATTCAAAAGTAATTTTCACGTGTTTTTGGATTAATAAAAATATAATAATAACAATGAGCTAAAAATAAGAATTGTGTCAAACTTCTCTTCAGTGTACCTATCAGGAAGTACAGCAATATTTACCAAATTTAGTGACAAAATGATCTTGAAATTATAATTATAAACAAAATAAAACTATCATTCAGATTTGAGGACAAAATTAAGAGTATTTTTAACATTTAGGAATCAACAACTTTCCACCCAACAGCTCTTTCTGGAAAAAACAAAATCAAAGAAAGACTACAAAAAAGAAAAGAGATGAGAAGAATTTGCTGAACTAATAAAACTATTTTTAAAATTTAACTGTGAATTGTAAAGAAATTATGACAAATCAAAAAATGCTTAAAATGTATAGAAATAATGGGGAATGGGTCATCTTACAGAAACTAATTAGCAGATGATTAGCAAAATCTGAGATGGAGGAGAAATTAAGTAATCATTTATTCAAAAGTTCTCATGTTCAGGGTCATTTCTCAATGTTGAAGGAAAAAATAGAAACTATAACTAATTTGCACAAATGGGACACAACGACATAAAACTGAATAATAAAAATTAGATTCAGGATTTCCTATACACTAAAGAAAAAAAGAGGAAAAAATATTTCATCAAAACCTCAAAATCAAGAAAGGAAAACAACACATAATCATGCTTAATCAAAAGCATATTAGATATGGAAACAAATGACCCAAAAATTTAATATTCAAAAACATAATGTGTTAAATCTTTACACTGTTTCTTTAAAATATTTTTCTAAAAAAAAGTCACACCTAAATGTAGAAAGATTTAAAATAAGGACAGATATATTTAGAACATACTCAAAAAAACAAACAAACAAAAAAACAAAAAAACAGGCATATCGTTTCTATTAGTAAAGGTAAAATCCAAAGGGGTAAAACATTAAGTGAAGAAGAATATCTTATATTTGCACAAGTTCTAGTCAATCAAGAAGATATAGCATGCTTTATTATTTACATACCAAATAAAAATGCATCCCCATATTATTAAGAAAATGTAAAGAAATATGTTCCGTAATCTTGGGGGTTCAGGAGGATTTCCAGGGAAGATATAGAACCTAGAAGCTTCAAGAAAAGATCATAGATTACACTATATAAAAATTTCCTTACAGCCAAAATCAATATAAAAATTTATGAAGTGGTAAGGTAAAAATCCAGTAATGACTGGTAGGGAATGTGGTGTTTGAAGGGACCATAATAATCCAGAGGCCTTCAAATATAAATATATACAAAACATTACATTCTCAGCAGCAGTAAGCACACCCAGTGCCCAGATCTTGGGTTCCGAATAACATCCTCTTAAAAACAGACAAACAAACAAACAAAAAACCCCCAGGGATTCTTGAATGAATGGGTGACTCTAGGGCTGGATCAGGGAATATGTTGATTAGGCTGGAGAATCTCACAGCACTTGAAAATAAGGGAGTCCTCAAAAACCAAAGCATGGGTGCCTTGGGTTGAATGTCCCCCAAAACTTAATCCCCACCATAACTGCTGAGAGTGGGAAATCCTATTATGGTAGTTGAAAGGTGGGGCCTTGAAGAGATGATTAGATTGTAGGACCATGCTATAATGAATGGATTAAAAATGATGGTCAGAGGCACGGTTCTGGGGGCTTTAAAAGAAGAGAGAGGAGAGTCTGTTTTTCTTTCTGCTCTCTCTGTTGCTGCTATCTCACAGTGTGATACACTGTGTAGCTGAAGCCACTACCAAAGAAGTCCTTCACAAGATGTGTTCCCTGGACTTTGGACTTCCCAACCTCAGAAACTGTAAGCAATAAATTTAATTTTCTTACAAATTACCCAGTTCTGTGCATTTTGTTATAAGCAACAGAAATGGACTACTACAATGGGGGCAATGCAAAAGAGACACAGAAACCAATCTGAAAGAGTTCCCAATCATCAAACCCTGAACAATTTGAACAACAAAATAAATAAAGTACTATTGAACTACAACTTAAATCATAAAATAAATATAAAGGACTCTATACTGATATTAATAAATAGGTAGAAAAGTAGGTAGATAGATAGATAGATAAAGAGACACTTCCTACAGAAGATTCCAAACAATATGTGCAGCTTCTCACCTCCTCAAAAAAGGTGGAGATTGCGCCACCTCCAACAACACTGGAGTTCAGCTGAATTAAGTGACTTGCTTCCCAAGAATAGAGTATGGAAAAGTCAAAAATAGTAACCTCACAGTAAAGAGATATGGCTTAACCACATGCTCAAGGTTAACACCACCAGTCATAATTTATGTAGTTATCAGGTAATTGCTAAATATGCTTTGAATCTTTATGTACTAGCATGATTTTTAATTAGACTTTACGAGAAATACAATGTAAATGTTTGTGGTAAATGTGTGTAAGAAGATGAAATACAGAAATTAGTTTTGTTTTTTAGAATTTGAAGGTACCAAGGATTGATTACCATTGCTTATTTTTTGCAAAAATTGTATATATTTAAGGTGCACAACATATTTTGATGTGCAAATATATAGTGAACAGATGGTTATAGTAAACAAAATTAATGTATCAATCCATTTGCATAGTTCCCTCTTTTGTGCGGTGAGAAAACTTAAGGTGTACTTTCCTAGCAAATTTAAAGTATACAACACCATACTATTAACTGTAAATCACCAATGCTGTACATCAGATCTCTAAAACTTATTCATCCTTGTAGAGCTGGGGCTGAGTCTGGAGCTCACAGACCTCTGAAGCCCATTGTCCAGACTGGGTCACAAACCCTTCACACACAGCTCTACGAGGTAGGTAACCAGAAAAAAAGGTTCTTGGAGCCTTGGCTGAAGAAAGAGTAGTCTTTATTCAGCACACACACGTCTTTTTTTTTTTTTTTTTTGTCTTT
>NW_007726145.1:747223-758446 GCF_000696425.1 Galeopterus variegatus
CTCGCTCAGCCAGTGAGCGGGAACCGGTCTGCATGTGGGATCCGAACCCTCGGCGGGAGCGCAGCCGCGCTTCCCAAGCGGCGCACTAGCGCAGTGCGCCACCGGGCCGGCCCAAGCACACACGCGTCTAAGAGTGAGTCAGTCCAAAGAGAAACTCAGAAACTCAACTGCTACTGGCAAAGTGCAAAGAAAAAACAGCAGCTGCCAGCAAAGTAAACATGCTCTGTTTTTAGACGTGAGCTCTCTACTGGTCAGCCACTCAGGGCCGCTGCTCCACACGCTCAAGAGCACACAATAGTAGCAACAAAACTAAAAAGATACATGGGCATGCATGCACACTAACTCCACCCACACACAACTTGTTTACAAAGAATGTGCTGCCCAACCCCCAACCAGACCTGAGGCAAGGGGGCCTGACTAAATTATTCTATTTTCCTCAAAATCCACACCTTCAGGGTCCCTCGCCATACAATCTACACATTCAGAATCTTATGAGATGCTCCCTTAGTGATGAAAAATGACCCTTACATTTTTATAACCTACTGCCTGTTCAATATGCCTTAAGGCTTGTAGTTCGTGGTACCCTTCTGTCTTTTTGCCCATAATATTCTGGCTACAGGCAGCACACCAGAGTCAACTGGGTACATACATACATTGGCATGATCACCTACTGAATGTTCATTGAACTGCCCATCAGTATGACTGCAGGATTCCCATGGAAAATCACACCAATGATGACTACTAACCAGACATATGCAGCTAATAGTTAAAAGGACAGAACCACAATCCTTAAGGCATAGTGAATAGACAATAGATTATGTAAATGTAAGGGTAATTATCCTCACTAAGGGAACATTGCAGAAGATTCTGAACTTGTAGATTGTAAGGCAAGGGACCCTGAAGGGGTGGATTATGGGGAAAATAGAATAGTTTAGTCAGGCGCCCTTGCCTCAGGTCTGGCTGGGGATTGGGCAGCACATTCTTTGTAAACAAGTTGTGTGTGGGTGGAGTTAGTGAGCATGCATGCCCATGTATCTTTTCAGTTTTGTTGCTATTGTTGTGTGTTCTTGAGCGTGTGGAGCAGCAGCCCTGAGTGGCTGGCCAGTAGAGAGCTCACGTCTAAAAACAGAGCATGTTTACTTTGCTGGCAGCTGCTGTTTTTTCTTTGGACTTTGCCAGTAGCAGTTGAGTTTCTGAGTTTCTCTTTGGACTGCCTAACTCTTAGACATGCGTGTGCTGAATAAAGACTACTCTTTCTTCAGCCAAGGCTTCAAGAACCTTTTTCCTGTTACTTAGCTCGTAGACCTGTGTGTGAAGGGTTTGTGACCTAGTCTGGACAATGGGCTTAAGAGGTCTGTGAGCTCCAGACCCAGCCCTAGCTCTACAATTGGCATAATCTGCAGAACTGGAGCTCACAGACCCAGACCTAGCTCTACAATCCTACATAACTGAAACTTTGTCCCCTTTAACTAATTCCCCCATGCCTTCCACCTCTGTTAACTACCTTTTTCTCCACCCCTCTCACTTTTAGTGACCACTGCTATTCTTCCCTCTGCTTATATGAATTTGACTTTTTTTTTTTTTTAGATTATATATATGAGTGAGATCATGCAGTAGTTTTCCTTCATGTGTGGCTTATTTCACTTAGCATTATGTTCTCCAGGTTCATCATGTTGCTGCAATAGGTAGGATTCCCTTCTTTTTTAAGGCTAAATTATATTTTATTATACACACACACACACACACAAACACAATTTCTTTATTCATTCATCAATGGATGGACATTCAGGTTGTTTCCATAACTCAGCTATTATTAATAATGCTGCAATGACCATGGGAGTACATATATATCTTCAAGATGATTATTTCATTTCCTTTAGATATATAAAAAGGAATTGCTAGATTATACTGAGTTATGTGAAAACAAGGAAATC
The DNA here is from genome assembly GCF_000696425.1 of Galeopterus variegatus. Lineage (NCBI taxonomy): Eukaryota > Metazoa > Chordata > Mammalia > Dermoptera > Cynocephalidae > Galeopterus > Galeopterus variegatus. Next base: position 749,158 of record NW_007726145.1, read on the forward strand.
AAGAAAATTTCACTTACGGTAGCATCAAAAAGAATAAAATACTTAAGAATAAATTTAATCAAGAAAATTGTATTAGTTCATTTTCTATTACAATAATATAATAGCTAAAACTGGGTAATTTAAAAGAAAACAAACTTTATTCCTTGCAGTTTTGGAAGCTGGAAAGTCCATGGCCCAGGGGGTGCATCTGGTGGGGGCTTTCTTGGTGGGGTCATGAGCAGAGTCCTGAGGTGATGCAGGTTATGACATGGCAGGAATGGCAAGAGTTACAGTTCTTTCATGTGCTCTCCTTGTAAAACCAGTTCATGCCCATGACAACCTATTAAAAAATCAACGCATTAATCTATGAATGTATTAATTCATTCATAAGGGTACAAGCTTCACTATTCAATCACTTCTCAAAGGCCCCACCTTTCAAATACCATAATTGGATTTCACACTCTTTTAACACAGTTACAATGGGGATCAAGTTTCCAATACATGAACTTTTGGGGGAAGCATTTGACCCATAGCAGAGGTGAAAGATCTGTACACTAAAAACTATAAAACACTGATGAAATAAATTGAAATAGACAGGAATAAACAGAAAGATATTTCATATTCATGAACTGGAAGAATTAACATTGTTAAAACGTCCCTGATACCCAAAGTGTTCTATAGATTCAAGGAAGTCCACACCAGTGGCATTTTTCACAGGAAACAGAAAAATAAAATTCTAAAATTTGTGTGGTGCCAGAAAAGATGCCAAACAGCTAAAGCAATCTTGAGAAAGAAGAAGAACAATGGAGGCATCGTACTTCTTGATTTCAATTTTGAGTACAAATCTGTAGTAGTCAAAGCAGTATGGTAGTGTCATAAAAACAAACACACAGGCCAGTGGAACAGAATGAAAAAAAAAAAACTAGAAATAAAGAAATACTTTAATAAAAAAACACTAGAAATAAAGCCATATACATAAAGCATATACAGTCAACTAATATTCTTTCTATTTTTGCTTTAAACATCTTTATTTTTTAATTTTTATTTATTTATTTTTTATTATACATACATGGGAGTTTATTATACATACATTGATTTTCAGTATTGTGTAGAATGTGTGGTGATTAAATCAGTATAGTTAGCTTATTCATCATTACAATACACAATCATTTTTTGTGTCCATTGACCAATTCCTCGTTAGCCCCCCTCCCTCTCCCCTCTCTTACCCTTTTCCACCTCTAGTTTTCTAAAAGTTCAATGTATTACTGTAATTGTTGTTTCTTTCTTTATTTCTCTCTGTCTCTTTATTGTTCATTTGTTATTTATGGATTCAGCTCCCAGCTATGACTGAGAACATGCAGTATTTCTCTTTCTGTAGGATAATTTTCTCCAGGCTCATCCATGTTGTTACAAATGGTAGAATTTCATTCTTTTTTATGGCTGAGTAGTATTTGACTGTGTATATATACCACAATTTCCTTATCCAGTCATCCATTGATGGACATTTAAGTTGGTTCCATCACCTAGCTACTGCAAATAGAGTTGCAATAAACATGGGAGTGCAGGTATCACTTCAACCTGATGTTCTCTAGTCCTCTGGATATATCCCCAGGAGTGGGATTGCTGGATCATATGGAAGTTCTATCTGTAGTTGTTTAAGGAACCTCCATACTGTTCTCCATAATGGCTGTACTAATTTACAGTCCCACCAACAGTGCAGGAGGATTCCTCTCTCTCCACATCCTCGCCAGCATTTGTTATTCTCTCTCTTTTTTATAATAGCCAGTCTGATTGGGGTGAAGTGATATCTTAGAGTGGTTTTGATTTGCATTTTCCTGGTGTTCAGTGATGTTGAGCATTTTTTTATATACTTGTTGGCCATTTGTATGTCTTCCTTTGAGAAATGTCTATTCAGCTCCTTTGCCCATTTTTAAATAGGATTTTTTGACTTCTGCTATAAAGTTGTCTGAGCTCTTTGTGTACTCTGGATATTAATCCCTTATCAGATGCATTTTTTGCAAATATTTTCTGACATTCTGTCAGATGTCTTTTCACTCTATTGATTGTTTCCTTGGCTGTGCAGAAGCTTTGTAGTTTGATACAATCCCATTTGCTTATTTTTTTCTTTTGTTGCCTGTGCTTTTGGGGTGTTAGAACCAAGAATACAGAACAGAAAAAGAATAGTCTCTTCAATAAGTTATGTTGGGAAAACTGGACATCCATATGCAAAAGAATGAAATTAGATCTTTATCCTACATCACACAAAAAATCAAATAAAAGTAGATTAAAGACAGACATCTAAGTCCAGAAATCTTAAAACTCGTAGAATAAAACATAGGGAAAAAGCTACTTGCCATTGATTGGTCTTGGAAATGATTTTTTGTATATGAAATCAAAAGCACAGTCAAGAAAAGCAAAAATAAATAAGTGGGACCACATCAAACTAAGAAACTTCTGCACAGCAAAAGAAACAATCAACAAAATGAAAAGGCAACCTATAGACTAAGAGAAAATATTTGCAAACCATATACCTGATAAGAGGTTAATATTTAAAATATATAAAAACTCATACAACTCAATACTAAAAATAAACAGAGTGATAAATAAATAAATAAAATAACCAAATTAAAAATTAGGCAAAGGTCTTGAACAGACATTTTTCCAAAAATGACATGCAAGTGACTAACAAGTATATGAAAAAAAAATACTCTACATCACTAATTACCAGGGAAATACAAATCAAAACTATAATGAGATCTCACCTCACCTGTTAGGATCAAAAAGACCAAACATAACACGTACTGGAGAGGATGTGGATAAAAGGGAATTCTTGTACATTGGTGTTGGGAATATAAATTGGTACAGCCATTATGGAGGCCCAAAACATTATGAGAACAGTATGGAGGTTCCTCAAAAATTAAAAATATTTCTGCCATATGACCTTTGCTTATTAAAGCAAAAATGTTACAACTTGTCCCTGAAGGAATTGCTTCTGCAATTAAGAAGTACACTTTGACTTTTTTTGGATTGGCCTCTCCTGTAACAATGACACTGGCAATTTTCCTAAGACTGTCATGTAAGAATTCTAATTATGTTGGTGCTTTTGAGGAGAATTGACACAGTTCACTAGAAGTAGAAGACAGACCACTGACTCATTTCACGTTGGCTCCTAAAGTAGTCTCAGAATGGTAATGACCCACAGACCCTACTTCCTTAATTGAGATTTGATTTAGTAACCTTGAAAAATCAAAAGACTGTTTCCTTTTAGTAATTCCCACTTAGCTTTCTCAGTGACTTGTATCTTACTTAATTCAAATATGCTGAGAATCTGTTCACACAGTTAACCTAAAAGGAATATTGCTGTAGTTTTTATACAACTAAATTTTGTAAGTCAAGGATAAAATACTAATTCTTTAGTCACTTCACATATAATAGAAATATAATTCTGCCTTATAGCTGCCTTATACCTTATAGAATCATATTAAATCATATTGCTTTAGGTAAATTGAGTCATATCATTCCTCTGTACAGGAAAAAACTATGCCAAACATTGAAATATGTGGCCATTTTGTTACACAAAGGCAGCATTTCCTCTCTAGTTTCCTATAATATGCATCACCAAGGAGGGAGGAAGAGGACTACAATTATGTGTGCATCTGTTTGTTTGTTTGTTTGTTTTTGTAACATTACCAGTTTCTAGCAATGAATTAAAAATTTTACATAGAGCTTTTATTTGTCAAATCAATCATAGTAATGGGTTTAAGTACCCATAGCTACAACTTCAGAGAATGTGATCTTTGTTTTAAACTTCAATGACAAGTTCCATGCAGAAAAACCTAGGCCTTCATTAATGGGAAATAAAGTATTTTCTGAAAAAGACATGGTTTGGTATCTTCCACTTCTGACTTCTACCCCTAAATAACGGATAACTTGGAAAACACCAAGTGGTGAAAGCAACCTTAAAATACATTCAGCAATTTATTGAAATGTTTCTTCTGAACAAAGAGCCTGACCAATCACTTCATCCCATTAATTTGAATAGTTTTATTCACGTTCATCATCTTTACAGCATGTGAATTGTACTCAATTATAATACCCATCCCCAGCTGATGCTGCAGAAAAGAAAGTTTTTCCCAATTGTTATATTTACCAATCTTTCTCCTTGGATCCCGGTGTGCTAGTTTTTGTTTGGGGAATGAGATTTTATGTAGAGGAGGTGCTTGGCAAGATTTTGACTAGATATTTTTTCAGCTCTCCATCACGAAAGGTATTTTATATCGTCTTAACTCTAAGTCTGCTTTTGAAAACTATGGCAAAGCTGATTGAATATGGAGCCAGCCAAAAAATGCGGTCAAAGGCCTATGTCTCCATCGAATAATACTTCAGTCTGCCTAAAGCTTAAAGTAATAGGAAATTGTAGGCTGGGGACATTCCTAATCTGTGTATTGGATTTGAGACAACAACAGAGGCAAGAAATAACTCAAACAACAAAGCAGTCGCATGTTCCAAAGTGCTTTGCACTCTATAGCTCAGTAATACTGTCCTTTAATTCAATCTTTGCAGGTCCCATAGCTGGTTTGTTCTGTTCTGTTAAAAATTTGTAGAATTTTGTCTAAATTGAGAAAGAATAAATTTTGATGGAATGAAGGGAAGATTGCCACTATGTGTGCACAAACTTTTACACACACACACACACACACACACACACAAATTTATTAACCCTTTGATGAATATTTAAGATTGCTAACAGTACCTGCTTTCTAACTCAAAACGTTTTTCAGTATTTAAAGGCTGAGATTGTAACTCATGATATAATAAACGGTCTTTTCCTTGCTCATCTACCTAGCTTCTCCTACTCCAGCTGTCATCCCTAACTTTATTAACTTTTCACAATAGTAAAATATCAACAATTAGGGTTAAGTTTGCACAAGTAGAATTACTAATCTAAGTTGGATCATTGCCTCTAGATGATTTTTGGTAAGGTAACAGTTATTATAAAGAATGGGGCAACCTTAAAGTCCTTGGCAAATGGTAAATTTTCATGGAGAAAGAAAGGAGGAAGAGATTTAGGACACTATGCTTTACTGGGGTGGTGTAAATCGGGTTTGATTGCGAAGGACACACATACTAGGTCATGGCAATGAAAGTTCTGATCATTGTAAAGGCAACTAACAATTTCACTATAAGACAGATCTTTATAGAGAAAATATTTGTTAGTGAAGTGCTCAGACCTTGAAAATACCAGGTAGAATCAAAGAAACAAACAAAAAAGATAGATATTTTCTCTATATAATACAGAGATAGATAGGTAGATAGGTAGATAGATCTATATCTTTATCTATATGTTATATAATCATGCATTTATATATGCATCTATATGGAGAGAGATGGGTAGGTAATATGTGTATCCACATAGATGGATATATATTTCTCCTGATTATAGTAGTGCTTTACCTCTATTATTTTTGTTTCCCTTTCACTAGCTTATGAGGTGGGTATGAAAGACAGCTCCTTCTAGCAGTTTCTTTTGTCACAAGAAGATGGAAAATGACCTCTCTGGGCTAGAGAAGAGGCAATAAGAATGTGAAGAGAAAATAAGAAAGAAACAACATAAAACCCAGTCTAAGTCCTGGGAAAGTGGGGAACATAACCCCTTTAAGTTTGAATTTCTCCAGGAGAAAAAATTTGAATCTCCTTTCTCTGGTGAAACACAGAAAACCTGCAAGCTTCATGGAAAATCCTCCCTCGACATCATGTTACAAGAATTGATAGTACGATATGTCTCACAATTATAATATTAGAGAGAGCCCGTAGGATTTTCAAGCTCTGGGGTGGCTATGCAGAATATAAAAATTTTTCCATCGTTCCCAGAAATCAGGTGCAGAAATTATCTGAGGAGGCGAAAAAGCCTGCTGAGAGAAGGCTATAGCAGAGGTCAAGATTAAATAATCCAGCAGGGAGTCAGATAAGACACTATTACATTGAAATGATGTCAACAAGCAACAGAATGCAGTTCAGTATTAGATAGAATTTGTTTGCATCCCAGAAAACCAAGACAAATAAAGATAACAATGAGATGGCCCTTCATAATGATGGCAATGTGGCCTTTGTACTCATATATACACCCTTGCAAACTTAGAATAAATCACAGGAAGAAGAAAGAAGAGAGACAGCCATCATGAATCTAATTACACTTAAACTGACAAATATTGAAAGTGACTGAGTTTGTCTAGAAGTGGGTTGGTTACATTTCTGCCTCAAACAAAATGAGGGCTCCAACAGAAATGAATTTTAATTTTAGAAAAATGTTACATATTTACATACCTAAGTTCATGGTACTATGAAATTAGAGCACTGTATTAATATATCAACTTTCCACGTAAGATTTTATTTTTACAGAGAACAACATCAAGTAAGAACAATAAGAAAGAAAAAAACCAAACAGATTTGGAATCCCTGCAATATTGGTAGTTTGCCACTGGGGGGGGGGGGGAGTGCTGTGAAAAACTTAACCAAGAAAATGGGCAAATAGGCTTTTAAAAAATCTACGTATGTTTTGCTCAGCATTATACATCTGACAGAGGATTACTAAACTTACATATTGGAAAGATTTAATGTTAAATTGATGTTGGCCTTGGCAGTTATCAACATACATTCATAACGGTATTCTTTTTAGCAAATTTAAAATTTTTTAAAATTTATCAATATACAATGTAGTTGATTTTTCTGTCCCTTTACTGATTCTTCTTTTCCCCCCTGCCCCCTCCTCCCCAATCAACATCATATCTGTTCACTTAACGGGTTCAAGGAATTATTATGATTATTGTGTGCTTTTTCACATTTATTTATTTGTATATTTATTTATGCATTTTTATTATCTACCACATAAAAGTGAGAACAAACTGTATTTTTCTTTCTGTGCCTGGCTTACTTCACTTAATATAATTTTCTCTAAGTCCATCCATGTTGCTGCGAATGGTAGCATTTCATTCTTTTTACAGCAGAGGAGTATTCCATTTTGTAGATATACCACGGTTTCCTTATCCACTTATCTGATGATGGGCATTTAGGCTGGTTCCAACTCTTGGCTATTGTAAATAGTGCTGCAATAAACATTGGAGTACAGGTAACCCTTTGGCATGGTGATTTCCATTCCTCTGGGTGTATTCCCAGCAGTGGAGTAGCTGGGTCATATGGTAGATCCATCTGCAATTGTTTGAGGAACCTCCATACCATTTTCCATAAAGGCTGCACCATTTTGCAGTCCCACCAACAGTGTAGGAGGGTTCCTTTTTCTCTGCATCCATGTCAGCATTTATTATTCTCAGTCTTTTGGTTATTGGCTAACCTAATTGGAAAGAGATGATATCTCAGAGTTGTTTTGATTTGTATTGCCCAAATGCCGAGTGATGTTGAGCATCTTTTCATGTGTCTGTTGGCCATTAGTATATTTTCCTTTGAGAAATGCCTATTCCGCTACTTTGCCCATTTTTTAGTTGGGTTACTTGTTTTGTTGTTTTTTGGTTTTTTCCCCTTAAGCTCTTTGACTACCTTCTGTTTTCTGGATATTAATCCTTTGTCAGATGTATATTTTGCAAATATTTTCTCCCCCTCTGTTGGTTGTCTTTTCACTCTGTTAATTGTTTCTTTTGCTGTGCAGAAGCTTTTTAGTTTCATATAATCCCACTTGTTTATTTTTCCTTTGGTTTCCTGTGCTTTGGGGGTCATTCTCATAAACTCTATGCCCAATCCAACTTCCTGAAGTGTTTCTCCTATGTTCCTTTTAGGAGTTTTATTGTTTCAGGATGTATATTTTATTATTTAATCCATTCTGAGTTGATTTTGGTATATGGTGAGAGGTACAGGTCTAGTTTCATTCTTCTACATATGGATGGCCAACTTTCCCAGCACCATTTACTGAAGAGACAGTCTCTTCCCTAGTGTGTAGTTTTAGTGCCCTTGTCAAAGGTCCAATGGCTGTAGGTGTACAGATTGATTTCTGGGTTCTCTATTCTTTTCCATTGGTCCATTTGCCTGTTTTTATGCTAGTGCCATGCTGTTTTGGTTACTATAGCTCTGTAGTAGTAGTTTAAAGTCAGGTAGTCTTGTGCCTCTGGCTTTATTATTATTTTATTTTTTTGTGCTCATGATTGCTTTGATATTCATGATCTTTCCTTGTTCCAAATGAATGTTAGAAATGTTTTTTTCCATTTCTAAGGAGGATGTCATTGGTATTTTGACGGAGATTGCATTGAATCTGTAGATCAACTTGGGTAGTGTGGACATTTTCACAATGTTAATTCTTACAAACCAAGAGCATGGGATATCTTTCCATCTTCTTCTGTCCTCTTTATTTCTCTCAACAGTGATTTGTAATTCACATTGTAGAGATTTCTCACATCTTTGATTAACTTTATTTTTAGGTATTTTATTTTTTAGTGACTACTATAAATTGGCTACCTCTCTTGATTTCTTTTTCTGCTAGTTCATTGTTGGAGTATAAAAATTCTACTGATTTTTGTGTGTTGATTTTGTATCCTGCAACTTTGCTAAAATCATTTATCAAATCTAAGAGTTTTTTTGTTGATTCATTAGGCTGTTCTGTATATAGGATCAAATCATATGTAAACAGGGACAGTTTGACTCCATATTTTCCAATCTGGATGCCTTTTATTTCCTTCTCTTCTCTAATTGCTCTGGCTAGTACTTACAACACTATGGTTGAATAGGAGTGGCAAGAGTGGGCATCCTTGTCTTCTTCCTGATCTTAAGGCAAAAGCTTTCAACTTTTCCCCATTCAGTATGATATTGGCAGTGGTTTTGTGATATATGGCTTTAATTGTGTTGAGATTCTTTCCTTCTATACCTAATTTATTGAGTCTTTATCATGAACAAATGCTAAATATTGTCAATGCTTTTTCAGCATCTATAGAGATGATCACATGGTTTTTGTCTTTGATTTTGTTGATGTGGTATATCACATTTGTTGACCTGCATATATTGAACCATCCTTGCATCCCTGGGATGAATCTCACTTCATTATGGTGTATAATTTTATGTACGTGTTGTTGTAATCTTTTTTAAAAAAAGTTTATATTGTTGATATACAATGTGGTTGATTATTGTGGCCAATTACCAAAACCTCCCTCCCTCCTCCCTCTCCCCACTACCACCCAACAATGTCCTTTCTGTATGTTTGTCATGTCAACTTCAAGGAATTGTAATTGTTATGTCTTCTTCTCTCCCCCAGTTTTTTTTTTTCTTTTGTGTGTGTGTGAATTTATTTATTTATTTTTATCTCCCACCAATA
>NW_007726145.1:759402-760808 GCF_000696425.1 Galeopterus variegatus
CTTTTAGCTCTGTTAATTGTTTCTTTTGCTATGCAGAAGCTTTTTAGTTTGATATAATCCCATTTGTTTATTTTTCCTTTGGTTGCCCATGCATTTTGGGTCATATTCATGATGTCTGTGTCCAGTCCTACTTCCTGAAGTGTTTCTCCTATGTTTTCTTTAAGAACTATTATTGTTTCAGGGTGTATATTTAATTCTTTAATCCATTTTGAGTTGTCTTTAGTGTATGGTGAAACGTATGGGTCTAATTTCATTTTCTTGCATATTGATATCCCGTTGTCTGAGCACCATTTGCTAAAGAGGCAGTCTCTTCCCCAACGTATAGGCTTGGTGCCTTTGTCAAAAATCAGATGGCTGTAGGTGTGTGGGTTGATTTCTGTACTCTCTATTCTATTCCATTGATCAGTGTATCTGTTTTTATGCCAGTGCATTACTGTTTTAGTTCTTATAGCTTTGTAGTATAGTGTAAAGTCAGGTAGTGTTATGCTTCCAGCTTTATTTCTTTTGCTCAGCGTTGCTTTGGCTATGCATGGTCTTTTGTTTTTCCATATAAATGTCTGGATCGTTGTTTCCATTTCGGAGAAAAATGTCATTGGAATTTTGATGGGGATTGCATTGAATTTATATATCACTTTGTGTAGTATGGACATTTTCACAATGTTGATTCTTCCAATCCAAGAGCATGGGATATCTGTCCAGCTTCTTGTATCCTCTCTAATTTTTCTCAGCAGTGGTTTGTAGTTCTCATTATACAGATTTTTCACATCCTTGGTTAACTCAATTCCTAAGTATTTTATTTTGTTGGTGGCTATGGTAAATAGGCAGGCTTTCTTGATTTCTCTTTCAGCATGTTCAGTATTGGAGAATAGAAATGCTACTGATTTTTTGTGTTGATTTTGTATCCTGCTACTTTGCTGAAATCATTTATCAACTCCAAGAGTTTTTTTGTAGAGCCTTTAGGCTGTTCGATATATAGGATCATGTTATCTCCAAACAGGGACCCTTTGACTTCATCTTTTCCAATCTGGAGGCCCTTTATTTCCTTCTCTTCTCTGATTGCTCTGNGAATGTTGAATTTTATCAAATGCTTTTTCAGCATCTATAGAGATGATCATATGGTCTTTGTTTTGGATTTTATTAATACGGTGTATCACGTTTATTGATTTGCATATGTTGAACCAACCTTGCATCCCTGGGATGAATCCCACTTGATCGTGGTGAATAATTTTAAGTATGTGTTACTGTATTCTGTTAGCTAGTATTTTAGCGAGGATTTTTGCATCTATATTCATCAAGGAAATCAGCCTGTAGTTTTATTTTTTGACTATATCTTTACCTGTTTTTCATATCAGGATGATGTTTGCTTCATAGAATGAGTTTGGGAGATTTGCGTCTGTTTCAATCTT
>NW_007726145.1:761709-771735 GCF_000696425.1 Galeopterus variegatus
TTGTATTTCAGATGGATCAGTTGTAATATCACCTTTTTCATTTCTAATTTTTGTTGTTTGACTCTTCTCTCTTTTTTTTGTTAGCCATACTAATAGTTTGTCAATTTCATTTATCTTTTCAAAAAACCAACTTTTTGATTCATTGATGTTTTGTATTGTTTTTTGGGTTTTAATTTCATTGTGTTCTGCTCTGACCTTAATGATTTCTTTCCATCTGCTAACTTTAGGTTTGGATTGTTCTTGTTTTTCTAGTTCTTTAAGGCGCATTATTAGATTGTTCACTTGCCAGCTTTCCATTTTTCTGAGGTAGGCATTTAATGCAAGAAATTTCCCCCTTAGTACTGCCTTTGCTGTATCCCACAAGTTTTGGTATGATGTATCATTATTTTCATTAGTTTCAATAAATTTTTTTATTTCCTGCTTGATTTCTTTTTGATTTCTTCTTTGACCCATTGTCATTAAGTAGAATGCTGTTTATTTTCCATATGTTTGTATAGTTTCCAGAATTTCGTTTGTTATTGATTTCTAATTTTAATCCATTGTGGTCTGAGAAAATACATGGGATAATTGCAATTTTCTTGAATTTGTTGAGACTTGATTTGTGATGTAACATGTGGTCTATCTTGGAGAGTGTTCCATGTGCTGATGAGAAGAATGAATATTCTGTAGTTGTTTTATGAAATGTTCTGTAGATTTCTTCTAAGTCCAATTTGTCTAAAGTGTTGTTTAAATCTTGTGTATCTTTGTTGATTTTTTACATAGATGATCAGTCCAGTGTTAAGAGTGGGCTGTTCATGTCCCCTACTCTTATGGTATTAGTGTCTAACTCTTTCTTTTTGTCTAATATTGTTTGCTTTATGTATTTCACTGCTCTGATGTTGGCTGCATATATATTTATGATTATGCCTTCTTGCTGGATAGATCCCTTTATCATTTTATAGTGGTCTTCTTTATCTTTTTTTGTGGTTTTTGTTTTAAAGTCTATTTTATCTGATATACAAATAGCTACTCCAGCTCCTTTTTCATTTCTATGTGCATGATGTATCTTTTACCATCCTTTCACTCTTAGTCTCTGTGTTTCTTGACAGGTGAAGTGAGTATCGAAGACAGCGTATTGCTGGGTACATCTTTTTAATCCAAGCAGTCAGTCTGTGTCTTTTAAGAGGATAATTTAATCCGTTTACATTAAGAGTTATTATTGAAATGTGTTTATTTACTCCTGTCAATTTATTAATTTTTTTCAGGTGCTTTATATATCTTTTGTTCCTTCCATTCTGATTTACTTTTTGTCTTTTGTGTTTGTTGGTTTCTTGAGGTGGTAGACAAACTTCTTTTCTATTTATTGTTTTCATTTTTGTTTACTGGTGGGTTTTGTTCCTTCTTGAATATTCATGGTAGTGATGGTTGCTTTTCAGGTTCCAGACACAGTACTCTCTTGAGAATTTCTTGTAAGGCTAGTTGTTTGGTAGTGAACTACCACAACTTTTGTTTTTCTGGGAAATATACTATTTGTCCTTTATTTTGGAAGGATAGCCTGCTGGTAAAGTCTTCTTGGCTGGCAATTTTTGTGTTTTAGTATTTTGAATATATCATCCCACTCTCTTCAGGTTTTTTAGTGTTTCTGATGAAAAGTCTGTTGTTAGTCTGATAGGGCTCCGTTATAGATGACTTCATCCTTCTCTCTTGAAGCTTTTAAGATTCTCTCTTTGTCTTTGAGCTTTGTCAATTTGACTAGAACTTGTCTTGGAGTGGACTTTTTTGAATTGAATATGTTTGTGGATTTTTGAGCCTCCTGAATCTGAAGATCTGTATCTTTCCCTATACCTGGGAAGTTTTCTGCTATTATTTCATTGAATATGATTTCAATGCCTTTTCCTCCCTTCTGGAATACCCATTATTCAGATATTTGAGTGCTTAAGGTTGTCTGCTATCTCTCTTAGATTTTCTTCAATTTTTAATTTTTTTTTCTTTTTTTATGTCTGCCTGTATTATTTTGAACAGGCCATCTTCAAGCTCAGAAATTCTCTTGTGTTTGTTCTAGCCTGCTGTTTAAGCTCTCCACTGTGCTTGAAATTCCTTGTCAGTCATTTCAAGGACTTCCTGTTCTATAGGATCTGGTACTTGAGGGTTATTATATTCCTCTGTTGATGTCATATCTTCTTGCTTTTCCATATTTCTAGTATCTCTCCATTGGTGTATAGTCATCTGGTAGAGAAGCTACTTTTTCTAGTACTCTAGAGTGGGTTAGCAGAGAGGGAGTTCCTCTTGCAGGTTTGTTTTATAATGACAGTTGAATGGGGTGTTTTAGTATTGGAGCCAGGCAGTGTAGTCTCTGTGAAGGTATTTTGGCCAAATTTGGTGTTGGAGTTGCATGAGAGTGCCTGGGTGACCTAGTCCCTAGGACATTTATTATTTCTTTGCTGCAGTTGGTGATATTATATAGTTTCATCAGAACATGGGAAAGCTCTCAAATTTGGGGGGATAGAGCCTTGGAGTCTTGTCACTTTTTGGTTATAGTGAATGCTCTTGGGCAGGACTGTCGGCACCATGACTATCTCAACTTGACTCTATTGGGTGCACTGGCATATACCAGTGCTCCTTGATTTGAAAGAGTGACTCTGGATGGTTTTTTTCTTTTCTCTTTCCTCTTTCCTTGGGCTCTGATGGTGATGCTTCTTCTGTCTATGCCAATGAGTGGTCACCAGGAAACCTGTGAGGTATTGGTGGCTGTGTTTTGGCAGCAAGCCATCCTTATAGCAGCAGTTGCTATGGCAGAGGCTGTCATAGTCCACTTGTTCCGCACTGGTGCCTGCAGCAGTGGCAGAGTGTATTGTTGATGTATGGCTGCTTGTAGCTCCATTGGGGCCTCTGCAGCCACAGAGTGGGCCTCTCAGAGACAGGGCCTCAACTGCCTGATCTCCCATGGGGGCTACTGGTTTCGCACTGCTCTGTTGGGGCCTCTGCAACAGTGAGGTGGGCTTATCGGGGGTGGGGCCTTGCCTACATGGGTTCCCATTGGGGCTACTGGGTCAGCGCTGCTACAGTCATAACTATGTAACATTAGAGCTATATTGTCTTCATTTTCCTGATGAGAAAACTAAAATTCAGAGTAAGGAAATTATTTGGCTTTCTTAACCCTATGCTCTGAATTTAAAGACATCAACAGTTGAGTTCTAGGAAGTGTCTGGCATGGATTATATTAATGTTAAAAACAAACAAAAAGTAAAAATAACACCCCATGGGATTATAATTACTTTAGATGTATTGTTAGAAGTAAATAAATAATTGGATATAAAGTATTTTGAAAAGTGTTAATTGCTACACAAATATGAAGTATCTTTATTAATGTTATAATGAAGTCATAAGATGATTCTATGCTCCACGGTGCCTAAGCTAGAATCTTCCAAATGGAGAAAATAATCTTTTTGTCTGAGTTAATGGCACAAGGCGAAAATGAAATTATTTCTTTGACATATGGGGGATGACTATTTTAAACACTGTAGCATGGCTATGACTACCCTTTTCATTAGCTTAGCTTACATGAAATCCACAAACATTATTAGTGCTCATAAAATTACCAAGCCCTTCTTGAAACTGACTATAGAATTGGCCCCTGTGACCTTCATCAGTCCTGCAGCCTGCTTCACATTGACCACAGCAATACTAGGTTTTTTTTATTATATCCAAATTTGTCAGCCACTAATTTCAAAAGACACTTTGATTTTCATGTTACTGCAAAGAACTAAAAGGAGAGCCTGACAAGATTTTATTACCACTTTTTGTAACTTTGAAGATGTCAATCAAATCTTTTATAACATTTTTTTGCCAGCAACATTCTTATGCTCTGCAAAACCTGTATATCCCATCAGGTCAAAAAACTAACTAAACGCTAATTTCAAAAAAAAATAGCTGTTACACATGCAATTGATTTGGGTATTTCTTACTTTCAGTTTCCTTTTTTTTTGTTTTACTTTCCAAATAAAATAATCATTTTCATTATCATTGATAGTGGTATATCTAAGGGGAAACACACACACAAACAGAAAAAATGAAAACAATACACCTGAAAATACCTTTTTTTTTCTTACAAGTGGATTTTCTTCAGATTGTGTCCAGATGCTACCATCACCCACTTATTTCACAGGAGCAGCTTGCTGAGAGCTGTACCTGATTGGTCCTGGTCCTGATCTTGCCAAATGGGATCACAATCTACAGTTTCGGGTGTTAGCAGAGGTCCGCAGGACTCCATCATCACATCTTGATTTTGATGATAGTGCAACTCTATGGTAGTCTAAAATGTGCAACTTTGGGTCTCATTTGATCTGTACCCTTTTTCCCCTTTAGGGCCATTATCTACCATATTGTCAAAACTCTTTTGTATCATGTACCTTATGTTACCTGTCTTCAGACCTATCCTGAGGCCTGCTTAAAGCTTCACCACTTTTGAGACACTGACTTACCCTCTAGTGTAGCCTAGATCAGACTTAGAGTAATATTTTACATGGCAACTTTCCTCAGCTTTAAAGGAGAAATTATGGTTTATTTAGGAGTTGGCTGTGTCACCAATTCTGAATTCAGAGAAAATATTTTTTTCATTGTACCAAACTGATTGCATTAGCAACCCATATCAAGTGTTTCACCTTGACATTAAAATATTTTTAAAAGATATATGATTGCAGTAACAAAACAAGACAAAACAAAAAACCACCACGCTCTTCTCTTCCCTGAGAGATCCTTAGATTCAGGGATTGCTACACAGGCTATATCAAGAGTTCACCAAGTCACTTGACAAGTATTCTCGTGATATCTTTGTGAATAAAATTTACTGGTTGAAAGGTAAGGTAGGAGTTCATGCTATTCCCCCTTTGACAATTCAGGGCAAAGTGGGTAAAAATCACACTCATTAAATAAAATCGGCACATGTTGAGTGAAATGTATATGTCTTAACTCTCAAACTTGCTTTATTAGCATGTGAAATCAATGTGCTAAGTATGCTCTTTGACATTTCCAATGGGGTAGTGAATATGAATTTTTATCCTCATGGGAGACATAGGGAAATGGAGGCTAAATGTGGTCAAATGCTTTATCCAAGTATAAGTGGTGGAGACAGATTTCAAAGTCATTTCCATTTCTCCACTTTCTCATCATCCTTTTCGAATTTGGTTTCCAAATCACTTCATCACTTCACAAAACTGACCTTGATAAGATCATTAACAATCCCTATGTTCTCCAAACCAAGGAGCAATTATCAATCCTCAATTTGCTTTACCTTCTTGAATTACTCTCTCCTTTTAACTTTCATAACTCCACATTCACCTAGATTTAGCCTGCTTCTCTGTATTTAATAATATCATTTAGAGATTCTAACTCTTCTAGAGTTTCTTAAGAATGCTGCATTATTTTAAGTTATGCTACAGCATGCTTTTGAAGTACAATTATGACTTTATTGCTCATGAATAAGTATTTCATTTTCTCTACATTGTGGTCACACAAAGATGTCAATCTTCTCTGAATGATATTCATGGTGGAGTTGATTTGAATGAACCTTGGTTTTGCAATTGAAGTTGGCTTATAGTTGGCTTTATTGAATCCACTCATGAGGCCAGATATAATGTCCTAACCCAGGACAGCATATAAGAAATTGCATATAAGAAATTGGCTATTGTGTACTAATCTAGTAGATTTTCATTTTCATGTGGAACTTAAAAAAAAATTGGAGCCATATTCTCTCCCTGAATCTTCAGGTACATATAGGCATCCTGATTCAGTTTAACTCTTCTTGGCCAACACATCGATCTCAGGCAAACACACTGAGTTCACCAGATATTATGACAATGCCCAAATCTGAATTACTGACAGGAATCTTATTACATAGCATTCATCTATTGAAGGCCAATATACAACCTCAATCTTTTCAGCTTAATCAGTCCACCATAAGTATACTTTTAGACTTAGATTACTTCTTGAAAGATCAAAGAAGTTATATTAAGAGAAATTGGTTCAACATATAGAAGAACTTATAAGAGTATACAGACCCAGATTTTAAAGCAGCAAACTAGCTGCATCTAAATGATTCTACCTCTATTTCCAAGGAGAAAAATATATTGGAGAAATTAATTATTGAAATCAACATGTTCTAGTATCTGACATTACTATGACTTCAATCAGTATGAAAATCATTGAAACTATAAATCTTGTCTTTACTGGCATGCAAATTTGTAGTGACCCAATTGAAAATCACATTTCAAAAGTCTTGATTTTTTTTTAATGGAAAAATATTGTCAAGCAGTATGCAAATTCAATAACAGAATCTTTAGAAGTCTCATGGGGGAATCTGGCACAGCCTATTTTTAAGAGTTGTATTTTATTGTAAATCTTGGTTCATTGTATGCAGCCCAACATATGTCGCCAAAATGTGTTATCTCCCTAGGTAACTCTTGAGTAAAATCTGTCATGTTTTATGAGAGTCATGATTATTTTACTTTAAATTACATTTTACCATCTATTTCTGAACTTGGGGTATTTTATATCCTTGCACATAATCCAAGATATTTTCTTTTTTCTTTTTTTTTTTTCTTTTGTCTTTTGTCTTTTTTCCGTGTCCGGCAACAGATCGCAACCCTCAGTGTTGTCCCCGTACCGGACCGGGGACCGGCAATGGGATCGCAACCCTCAGTGTTGCTCCCGCGCCTCGCTCAGCCAGTGAGCGGGAAACGGTCTGCATGTGGGATCCGAACCCTCAGGCGGGAGCGCCGCCGCGCTTCCCAAGCGGCGCACCATCCATTTTTTCTTTTGTCTTTTGTCTTTTTTCCGTGTCCGGCAACAGATCGCAACCCTCAGTGTTGTCCCCGTACCGGACCGGGGACCGGCAATGGGATCGCAACCCTCAGTGTTGCTCCCGCGCCTCGCTCAGCCAGTGAGCGGGAAACGGTCTGCATGTGGGATCCGAACCCTCAGGCGGGAGCGCCGCCGCGCTTCCCAAGCGGCGCACTATCCAGTGCGCCACCGGGCCGGCCTGAATCCAAGATATTTTCTATGTAACATTTTGTATTCCAGAAGGTGGGACACCAAATCTGATTTGAATTATGTCTTGTCTCTCTTCTTATATATTCATAATTTTTTTCTTTATTAAAAATATTTTTTCCTTTATTACCTTCCCCCAGTATTCTGGTCCATCCTTATTATCTATCATTCCTCTCCTCTTCTTAGATCAACAAATGTTTGATTTGCTTGTTTTGTTTTTGCCATTTGGTTTAAAGACAGTTTCGAACAATGCTTAAGATTACAGACGTTGAAGTCAGGTGGCATAGTTATTAAAGGCTCAGGTATTTATCTGGTAATCTTTTTGCAATGGAGAAGCTTAGGTTTGGGGTCAAACAGAAAAGTTCAAATCCTGGTCTGCTACTTATTGGCTATGTTATCTGAAACAAATGATTTAAACTTACAAAGCCTCAGTTTCCACATCTGTAAAGCAGAGATTACAATATTCATTTCATAGATATTTGGTCTCAATTAAAGGAGTTAATTGTGTGCATATCCCTTATATTGCATGACACACAACAAGCACTTGATATATAGCATATTTTATTACCATTATTATTATTGTTATGGAAACAAATATTGAGGACAACATGGTGAATTTATTATAGCAGAAGTTATATCTTAAATCATTACAATTTAAAGCAGTAAACACTTATTGAGCAATGAAGTGATTTAGAAACCAAATAAGAAAAGGATGATGAGAAACTGTAGAAATGGAAATGACTTTGAAATTTGTCTCCATCACTTATACTTGGATAAGGCATTTGACCATTCTTAGCCTCTGTTTCCCCATCTCTCCCAAGAGGATAACAATTCATATTCACTACCTGCATCGGAAATATGTTTCAAGTTTTGGGGACTTTGTTGAGTTTTATATGTCCATTTCTATATGAACCCTTAATAACTGCCGGTGAGGTTTTTCTGTTAGAAATATTTAGCTTTAAGTAACAGAAAACTCAACACATAGTGCATTAGGAAAATAAATAATAAAATGAACATTTTATTTTTTTTTTTAACAACTGAAAAGACCAGGGGTAGAGACCCAGTTCATCGATACAACTTGATTCTTCTTTGGATGAATCGGCTTCATACTCAAGCTTTATGAAGTCAGAGGGTAGTGACAGCAATCCCTACATCATCTCTGGTTTCTGTCCAACTTGATTTCCAGTGTGTTTTGCATAGTGTACAAAAAGAAATAGTTACATTTTGAAACAATTCAAGACCAAAGTTGCTAGCATCATTTTGCTGTTGTGCCAGTTAATATTTGTTGAGTCCCATTAAATGTAAGTACATGGAGAACATCAAATGTAGAGGAAACCATCTGATAAACAGCATTCCAGTAGAAAAAGAAAAGAAAATGTTCCACCTCTGGGTGTGAACACTGTCACCCTAGCTGGACCTGTCCTGGGTTTCAGACCTTAACTGCTGGGCTCCTGACTTGGCTTCTTAGGTTTCTAACTCCTGGCATTTCTAACTGTTCTTTCCAGTACCTTGTTTTTTGTTGTTATTTCAGAAATAATCATGTTTCAAAAAATGCACACAAGCGAAGAACAATCACAGAAGTGAATACTGTTAATATTTTGGTATTTAGCCTTCTAGCTTTTTGTATGCATGGTCATTTATCAAAAATGAAGTCATCTTCTACCAACTAATTGTAACCAGCTTGTTTCATAACATTATTTTTCTGTCATGAAACAATTACATCAATTTAAAATAAAAATAACAAGCCTCTATCCAAGAAACGTCAACAAAAATATGAATCTGTATTTTTGGCTGGAGCAGGCTACAGTCCTATCCATAAAATAATCACCAAGGGTGGAAAAACGGCTTAGTCTGATCAGGGTCTAAACTTGAATTTTGAGGTAGTCTCAGTCCTACACAGATCACATAGATTGAGAGTGAAGAAAAAGGTATTCCTCAAAGGAAATACTAGGTACTTGTTTCAACAGAAAAAAGATGTTGAGCAAAAAACAATAAATATTTACTTCATAAGTAAGATTTTTTTCAAGCTGAAATCTTTAAAATACATGCCCAAAGATGAATCAAATACCTAATGATCATACAGCTAGAAAACCTTTTCTGTTACACCAAAGCAAACTGATCAACAGCTTGTTTTTATTTGGTCGATGTAATTTTATCAGTTATCACAAGGTATTGTTATTATGTATGTTAGAGTTTTGCCAAATACTCATTGTTGAAAAAGGTTTAATTAGTTATTTGAAAATTACAAATACCTTTTTAATTTAAAGTTAATATCTGAAAAGTAAAATAAATATTTTCAATGTTAACTATTTCTTTTCCCAAATATTACTCAAAGCTAGAAAATTTAAATAACCAAACTACAATTTGAACTTTCACATCTCATGTTATATATTTCATGAAAGTGGTAAAACTGTAAGAAATATATATTTTTCTAAATCAGAAGCATAACAACTGAGTAAAGACAAAGTGACAAGGGGAGACAAACTTGAAACAATAAAATATGATTACCGGGGCCAGCCCGGTGGCGCACTGCTACAGTGTGCCACTTGAGAGCACGGTGGCACTCCCGCCGAGGGTTCAGATCCCACATACAGACCGGTTCCCACTCACTGGCTGAGCGAGGGGCGGGCGCAGCACCGAGGGTTGCGATCCCGTTGCTGGTCCTGGTCCGGTGCGGGCGCAACACTGTGGGTTGCGATCTGTTGCCGGACACGAAAAAAAGACAAAAAGGAAAAATAAATAAATAAATAAATAAAAATAAAATATGATTACCGATTTTAAAAATTTGAACTCTATTACCTTGAACTCAAATTCTAGAACTACTTTTTCCACAGAATCAGTTTACACTTTATCTTTCAAACCTCACTCTTCCATGAAGATATTGGCAATTTTATTTGGGAGGGGGGTGAGGTAATTCATCTTCAAAAACCTTTTGAAAATGAAGCTGAGTTTTTCAAAAGCTATGTTTTTTTTTTTTTTTTTTTTTTTTTTTTTTTTTTTCGG
>NW_007726145.1:771749-775324 GCF_000696425.1 Galeopterus variegatus
GTTTTTTTTTTTTTTTTTTTTTGTCTTTTTTCGTGTCCGGCAACGGACCGCAACCCTCAGTGTCGCACCCGTAGCGGACCAGGACCAGCTACGGGATCGCAACCCTCGGTGCTGCGCCCGCCCCTCGCTCAGCCAGTGAGCAGGAACCGGTCTGTATGTGGGATCCAAACCCGCAGCGGGAGCGCCGCCGGGCTCCCAAGCGGCGCACTGTAGCAGTGCGCCACCGGGCTGGCCCTCAAAAGCTTTGTTTCATTCCATAAATGTGTTTATCTTTACACCCATTTACACTTTGTAACTTTTTGTAGAACATAAACATGGTCAGTGCTTTAATAACTATAAAAACTATAAAAAGGAATGCACTGGTAGATGTAAAAGATCCAAAATGCTCCAAATTGTGCTATATGGAAAAACCATAAAAGACATAATACTGATTAATAATAATCTAATTAACATAAAAAATTACACAGTTAATGGAGTGCAAAAATGTGTCAAAGATAGTATGTTTTCTGATAATATAGTTTTATCTTTATTTTTCTACTTCTCTTGCCTTTCATGGCTCAGGTTAACTCAAAGACAAAAAGTAATAGATGCAATACTTACAATAGATAGTATCCACCCGTACATAACAATAGGGAAATTATTATGTATGAATTTATGAAGTTAACACATTAAATTTTCATTATCTTTTAAGAAATCACCTGAGTTCCACAATCAACTACTGCTGTCTTAATTTTCTTTTCTGGAAAGGTGATATAAGAGGAAAGAGGATAGAATAGAGAGAGGACTTTTAAGATAAACCTCGAGCTCTCCTACTTGCACCCAGAAGTCCCAGACCTATTCATATCTACCCTTCCCTTCACCAACTTTACCCAGTGCTATTTCTTGCTGTGTTATCTCTCTGTGCCCTCACCGACATCTTATACATCCTATTTGCTTATAATTCCCTATTTATCCCCAGGATTTATGTTTCTTATATGCCAAGCACTTAACCTTTATTTCTTGCAATTTTTACTTTTCTTGTCCATTCCATTGTATTTGCAATTGTATATCAAGTGTGTATGTATTGCTACCTCACCCTATATCTCCATAATTATTCTCCTTGTCATCCCCAGAAACAAAATATCCAAAGGCAGAGAGTTTGGAGAACCCTACTAAACAGTGGCTATAAGTCTAAGAGTAGGTGTTTGAAAGTCAAGGAGTTAAACATTTTCCTTTTAAATATTTTCTGTAAGCAGCCTATAATTTCAAAATGTTCACAAATTTAGGAGTTTTAGAACCTATGCCTTAGGAACCAAAATGTGAAACCAAAACTTTCATAACCAACAACTGAGTCCTCGATCCTCTGTATATAATGCATTGTCTAGAGAAGATCTACAGAAGATAAGATCAATGTAGTTATGATCTTTGGCCTGTAAAGAGCAACTTACAAGGTGAGCAATGGATTTAGATATGTAACATTACTGCAAATTACATGTTTTGCAAAATACCTCCTTTTACAAGACAACTAAAATATTGGATAAAAGATACTTTAAAAACTTAAACGTATTGTAGAAATGCCAGGTAAGTAAGGGATATCACTAGAGGGTAAAAATAACAAGAAAGTATAAATCACAAAAGGTACATTAAAACCCAAAGGAGTTCTTGTTTCATCTGTTAATCCTGAATTAAATGGGTCAGAAGTAGAGGAAAAGAATCAAAGCCTAAGGCCCAAGCAAGGTAGGAAGTTGAACTGAAAGCTTCACAAAAAGCAGGTATATGTAGAGACTCACACACGCACAGTTTGAATAATAAAAAAATTCTCTCAAATGAGGGAAATAGATTAAAATGACTGCTTATCTTGAAGTTGGCTTTTTGTGGAAAGGGGGAAAAATCACTGAGGATTCTGAAACACATCAAAGCCAAGGGGAAAGGTAAGAGTGATGTCAAAAAATGGCAGACTAGGAAACTCCAGGTCCTTGTTCTCTCACAGAAACTTGGGGGGAAAAAAACTGGAGAAAACAACCTTATAGGAAATCCGGAAAATAGTCAAAAGTCTACAGTCACCAAACAAATAACCAATTAAGAGAAATCCACATTCAAAATTGTAGGTAATTTTATGGCAGTTTTACTCACCCATGCCACACACTTTTATGCCAGCATGAAACAGTCCTGTTTAAAAGCAGACAGAAGTTTTGTTTCCAATTAACTTCCTCAAACTGGAGGGAACAGAGCAGACCTTATGTGTAAAATTCTGACTGGTCTGAGGAATGTCTTGAGCTAGTCTCTTTTGCCTCAGATACCAGATAGGGAGAAGTGGCAAGCACTACTCATGAAAGGTGCAGAGACAATAAGAGCCTCAGATGCCTGACACAAGAAATTGTAGGTACAACAGACTATTTAAGAAATCAAGAAAAAGCTAGAATGATACTCTTTGGTAAATTAAAACATTCTAAAGTAACCATGTATACAGGTGAATCAAAAAAGAAACACATGGGCCAGGAAATATACATGCTCAGAAAAGTCCTGTGAAGACTCAAACTTTTGCCACTGGCTGATCCCAGAGATCAGATTAATCCAAACTAATTAATGAAGTACAGAGCCAGTCTGCAAAGACTTCGAAAGTATTTTTTCCCCAATGACCAACTGTCAACAACAACAACAACAACAACAACAAAAAACAAATCAAAAGTCATAGAAAGAAATGGCCCATTAGAGGAAGATAATAAATTATCAGGCAAGTTTCCTGAAGAATGCAGGCATCGGATATACTAGACTTTAAAACAACTGTCTAAAATATGCTCAAAGGGCTAAACGAACCACGGACATGGATAAATAATTAAAAGAAATCAGGAAAATAATGATCAACAAACAAAAAGATAATGTCAACAAAGAGATAGAAATTGTTTTTAAAAGTTGAATGAAAATTATACAGCTGAAAAATAACACAACTGAATTGAAAAATAATTACTAGAAGAGTTCAACAACAGACTCAAATGGACAGAAGAAAGAATCAGTAGATTTGAAGATAAGTCATTTGAAATTATTGGGTCTGAGAAATAAACAGAAAAAAAAAAAAAAAAGAAACATGAGCAGTTTAAGGGACTTATATGGAACACCATCAAGTTGGCCAACATACACATCACAGAAATCCCAGAAGAAGAAGAGAAAGAAAAGGACAGAGATATTATTTGAAACTAAAAAATTTCAAGTAGCATAATAAAAAAACCCCACACTTAGACATATAATAATCAAACAGCTGATAATCCAAGAAAAGAATCTTGAAAGCAGCAAGAGAAAAACAACTTGACACATACAAGAAATTCTCAGTAAGATTAGCAATGGATTTTCCAGCATGAGGCAAGAAGACAGTTGGATAATGTAATTAAAGTACTAAAAGAAACAAAAAAACCTGCCAAATGAAAATACTATATCTGACAAAACTGTCCTTCAAAAATGAGGAAGATATTAAAACATTCCCGAATAAACAAAAGCTATGGGAATTCATTACAACTAGACATGCCCTACAAGGACTGCTAAAGGGAGTCCAATCAAGATGAAATGGGAGGGCCGGCCCGGTGGCGCACTGGATAAGTGCG
>NW_007726145.1:775338-822143 GCF_000696425.1 Galeopterus variegatus
GACCGGTTCCCGCTCACTGGCTGAGCGAGGCGCGGGAGCAACACCGAGGGTTGCGATCCCGTTGCCGGTCCCCGGGCTGGTACGGGGGCAACACTGAGGGTTGCGATCCGTTGCCGGACACGGAAAAAGACAAAAGACAAAAAAAAAAAAAGATGAAATGGGAAAAAAAATGTACATAGCAACTCAAAGCCATACAAAATTATAAAGATCTCCAGGAGAGGTTAACATACGGACAATGTAAACAATAGTAGTATTGTAATTTGGCTTTGTAATGCCACTTTTTTTCTACATGATTTAATCCATAAATGAATAAAATATTTATAAATATATTTTATTAGGTACACTATTTATAAACATGTTATTTGTGACATCAATAAGATAAGGTAAGGGATATGCAGCTGTCAAGGTATACAGTTTCTGGATGTGATTGAAGTTAAGATTGTATCCATTTAAAATAGGTCATGATAAATTTAAGATGCTATATATAATTTCTATTATAACCATAAATAAAATATAGAATATGCAAAAAATGTGAATAAAATTAAAACATTTCACAACAAAAAATCAACTAAACTCAAAGGAAGTCAGTATCAGAAAAAAATGCTTTATAAATATATAAGGCATACCAAAACCAAATAAAAGGTATGCTCTATACAACCAGCAGTAACTTTAATGTAAATTGATTAAACTCACAGAACAGAAGGCAAAAATTGGCAGAACAGATTAAACAAACATGACCCAATAAGGTGCTGTCTACAGGAGACTTAATTTAGATCTAAGAATACAAATAGGTTAAAAGAGAATTTATGAAATTTTTTTTTCCACTTACATATTAACCAAAAGAGAGCTGGGGTGACTCCATTGATATCAGGTAAGACAAATTTTAATTTAAAAGCTGTTATAAGATACAAAGTAGGACAATATATATTGATAAAAGTGTCAATTTACCAATACAATATAAAAATTATAAATATATATGAGCTAAATATAAGAGCTCAAAAATCTATGAAGCAAACATTAAAACAATTGAAAGGAAAAATAAGTAGCTCTAGAATAATCTCGAGTACTTCAATATTTTACTAACAATAATGACTAGAATAACCAGACAGAAGATCAATAAGAAAATACAGAAGTTGAACATCACTATTGACCAATCGGAACCAATAAACATGCACAGAATACTCCACCCAGCAACAGCAGAATACACGTTTTTCTCAAGTGCGCATGAAATATTCTCTAGTGTAGATCATTTGATAGGCCACAAGAAAAGTTTTAATAATTTTAAAATATTAAAATTATACAAAGTATTTTTACAATCATATTGTTTACATATTTTTCTTTAGTACACATAAAACATTCTTTAAGAAAATCCACAGTTAAGTAACAAAATAAGTCTTATTAAATATGCAAGACTTAAATAATACAAAGTATCTTTTACAATCAAAGTAAAATAAAACAATTAATTTCACAAAATGTGGAAATTAAACAAAAAATTCTTAAGGTCAAAGAAGAAATTACAGGAGAAATTGGAAAATACTTAGGGATGAAACTTATCTGATGCAGCGAACTTAGTGCTAAGAGAAAATATTACAGTTGTAAGCATTTATATTAAAAAAGAAAAACGTTCTCAATTGACAACTGATCTTAGATCCTAAGTAGCTATAAAAAGAAGGACAAACTAAACCCAAACTACCATAAAGCAGGAGATAAATATTAGAGCAGAGATAAATATGATAGAGAATTTTTTAAATGTAGAAAATCAAAAACAAAAATGTTTGTTCTTCAAATAGGACAAAAATTTATAAAGTATTAGCTAGATTAACTAAAAATAAAAGGGAAAAATTATTTTCCTAAAACCCAAAATGAAAGTTGGAGCACAACTACTGATTTTGCAAAAGTAAAAATACTGTAAGAGTATATGATAAACAATTGTATGCCAAAAAATTGAATAACCTAGATCAAATAAACAAATTCCTGAAAACATCAAACCTATCAGAAAGAAATAAAACATCTATATATACCTATATCTATTAAGAATGAATCATTAATCAAAAAACCTCCAAGGAAAGAAAAGTCCTTCATCAGATGGCTTCACTGGTGAATTCTTTGCTATAGTCTGAAAGTCCTCCTCCAAACTCAAATTGAATTTTGATCCTCATTGTAACAGTGTTAATAGAGTAGGAAATTGAACTATGCTATTTTAAAGATGAGGCCTTTGGTAGGTGATTGCATTGTGAGGGTTCTGCCCTCATGAATGGATTAATCCACTCACGATTTAATGGGTTAATGGATGAATGGATTGTCACAGGAATGGCACTAGAGGCTCATATAAGGAGAGCAGGTGAGCATGTTAGCACAGTCTGTCCCCCTCATCATGTGACACCTTGTGCTGCTAAGTGACAGTGCAGAGAATACTCACCAAGAAGAAGGCTCTACTTGACTTTGGATTTCTCAGTCTACAAAACTGTAAGAAATACATTTATTTTCTTTATAAATTACTCAGCTTTAGGTATTCGGACATAAGGGAAAGAAAATGGACTAGCATGTGCATCAACCATTAAAAGAAGAATTAATAGAAATTCTGTTCAAACTCTTCCAAAATATTGAAGTGGAGGTAATATTTCCTTTCTCATTCTATGAAGCAAGCATGTCCCTTTTACCAAAGCCAGACAAGGACACTGCAAGAAAAGATAACTACAGATAACTATCCCTTATGAATATTGATGCAAAAATCCTCAACAGAATACAAGCAAACTGAATTCTGCATCATATTAAAAGAATTATATCCCATGACCATGTGATTTTCTTCTCAGAAAATAAGGGTGATACAACATATGAAAATCAATAAATATAACAAACCATGTTAGCATAATAAAGGAATAAACAGATCATAATCTCAATTGATGCATCTGGCAAGTTCAATACCCTTTTCTGATTAAACAACTCATAAGACTGGAAATGGAAGAAAACTTCTTCAACATATTAAAGTCCATATATTAAAAACCTGCAGCTAAGATCATACTGAATGGTGAAAGACCAAAAGCTTTTTTTCTAAGGTCACAAACAAGAAAAGGATGCCTAATTTTGCCACTTCTATTTAACATAGTATTTAAATTTCCTGCCAAAGAAATTAGGTGAGAAACGGAAAAGGCATCCAAATTGCAAAGGAAGAATTAAAATGATGTCTATTAGCAGATAACATGATCTTATATGTAGATATAAAGCCCTAAAGGTTCCACAAAAATCTGTTAGAACTGATAATCAAATTTAGTATATTGCAGAATTTAGATTAAGTACACAAAATAAGTTGCATTTCCATATACTAACAATAAACAATTTGAAAAGGAATTTAAGAAACCAATTCCATTTATAATAGCATCAAAAATATATATATAGGAGTAAACTTATCCAAGGAGGCAAATGACTTGTATACTGAAAACTACAAAAAAATCCTGAAAGAATTTAAGGAAAACATAAATCATTGGCAAGGCATCCCATATTCATGGATTGGAAGACAGTATTTTTAAGGTGTTAGTACTACCCAAAGCAACCATGCAATCTCTATTAAAATTCCGATGACGTTTTTCCAGAAATTAAAAAAAGAAATTCACATGGAGTCTCAAGAGACTCTGCAAAGACAATGCAAACTCTAAAAAGAACAATGTAATCATACCCACTGACTTCAGAACTTATTACAAAGCTATAGTAGTTAAAACAGTGCAATACTGGCACAAAGACCAAGATGTACACAAATGGAATAGCATAAAGATCCCAAAAATAATCCCTCACGTATATCACCAAATGATATTTGACAAGGGTGACAAGACCATTTAATGGGGGAAAGAACAGTTATTTTTAAAGTGGTACTGAAAAAAATGAATATTCACAGGCAAAAGAATGAATCTGGATGCTTACCTTTAAATATACACAAAAATGGACTCAAAATAGATCAAAGAGCTAAATGTAAGTGCTAAAACTCTTAAAAGTAAATATTAAAAAAAAGTTTTGAGATGTTGTATTGGGTGATGATTTCTTGGCCATAACACTGAAGGCACAGGCAACATAAGAAAAATAAATAAAAATAGATAAATTTGACTGCATAAAAATTAAAAATTTTCATACAACAAAGAGTGCTGTGAAGAGCATGAAGAGACAACACATAGAATGGAATAAAATACTTGATACATTTTAAGAGACTAATATTCAGAATATGTAAGGAATATATACTACTTAACAACAACAGAACTCAATTAAAAAATGAGAAAAAAAAACCTTGAGTTGACATTTCTCTGATGGAGATATACTAATGGCCAAGAAGCACATAAAAAGATGCTCAAAATCACTAATCATTGGCTGAGCCCATGGCTCACTCAGGAGAGTGCGGCGCTGGGAGTGCAGCAGCGCTCCCACCGTGGGTTCGGATCCTATATAGGGATGGCTGGTGTGCTCACTGGCTGAGCACGGTGTGGGTGACACCAAGCCAAGGGTTGTGATCCCCTTACCGGTCACAAAAAGGACAAAAAAAAAAAAAAAAAGAAAAATCACTAATCATTAGGGATATAGAAATCAAAACCACAATGAAATGCCACTTTACACCCATTAAGATGGCTCTAATAAAAACAAAACAAAATAAGTGTTGTGAATGTGGAACAATAAAAACCCTTTTGCACTGCTGGTGGGTATGTAAAATGGTGCGGTCTCTGTATAAGACTGTATGGCGATTCCTTGGAAAATTTAACACAGAGTTGCCATATGATAGAGTTTGGATGGGTTGTCCCCATAAAACTCATGTGGAAACTTGATCCCCAATGTGGCATTGTTGGGAGCTGTTTGAGTCATGGGGGTTGATCCCTCATGAATCAATTAATGCTTTTCCTGGGGGGTGGGGGTAGTGAGTGGATTCTCACTCTGTTAGTTCCTGTGAGAGCTGGTTGTTTAAAACACCCTGGCACCTCCCCTCTCTCCCTCTCTCTTGCTTCCTCTCTCCATATGATCTGCTTGTACCCATGGGCGGGCATACTATTTTCCACCATGAGTAGAAGCAGCCTGAGGCCCACATTAGATGCAGCTGTCCCAGAATCGTAAGCCAAATAAACTTCTGCTCTTTATAAATTACTCAGTCTCAGGTATTATCTTATAGTAACATGAAGTGGACTAACACACCATATGATTTGGGAATTCCTCTCCTAGGTATATACACCATAGAATTAAAAGCAATATCCTGAACAAATCTTCACACAAATCTTTATAGCAGCATTATAAGGTGAAAAAAATCAAAAATGAATGCACAAAGACAATATAGCATAAAAATATAATAAAATATTTCTCAGCCTTAAAAAGAATGAAATTCTGATGTATGCTACAATTTGAATAAACCCTGAAGACATTATGAAATGAAATGTCAGACACAAAAAGACAAATATTGTATAATTCTATTTATATGAGGTACATAGATTAGTCAAATTCATCAAGACCAAAAGTACAGTATCTGTCACCAGGGGCTGAGGGCAGGAAGGAATGGGGAGTAATTGTTTTATATGTACAGAGTTTCAGTTGTGGATGATAAAAACAGTTCTGGAGACAGTGATGATGGTTGCTCACCATGGTACTCAGTGCTATAGAATTATACACTTAAAGTGTTAAAATGACTAATTTTATACTTTGTCACAGTGAAATAAATTAAAGTTGAAACTTTAAAGTTTTCATATATTGTAGTGTCTCCTAAAACCTGTCACAAATAATAAAAATGCTCTCTATATAAATTCAATTTAAATTTGCACTTCAAAAAGCCCCACAGATAAAATTTTACCAACATAAGCTCATGGTCACACACAAAGACACACATACATAAGCAAACCTTCCTATGTGAGAATGAGCAGGAAATATATATATATAGAGAGAGGAAATATATATATACAAAATTGAGACTCTAAAGACTGCATACATTGGCATTGGCAAGTAGAAGATACCATAACTATCTAAAATAGATGTATTTAAAATATAAAGATATAGACAGGTTAAACATGACTGCATCAGAAAAATAGATATCATGCTACTGGGTAGCTTATCAAAGCTATTTAATATCAGACAAAATAGACCTCAGGGAAAAAAGACAAGGGACACATTTAATAATGAGAAAAAGATACATCTATCATACAGATTGACATTTAGAAGTATGTACATACCTCATAACATAATGAGCTTCATAATAAATGTAATAAAAATTGACAGTAATAAAAAGATAGACAGCCAAAAGATGGAAATTTTAAAATCTGCCTCTCAGTACTTTATAGAACTAGGCAAAAAGTGAGGATGCAGAGAACAACATTACCAATCAGTTAGACACAAATAATATTTACAGAACACCATACCTAAGTCCTTCAGAATAAAATTTCTTTTCAAGTGAACATAGCAAATTTCACCAAAATAGACCACGTGTTAGAGCCATAAAGTGAACATCAATTGATTATTTTAAAAAGATTAAAATCATGCAAAATATATTCTCTGACCACAATAGAACTAAATTAGAAGTCAAAAAAGTCAGATATTAAGAAAAACCTCAATAAATTGCAACCTTGATGGGTCATAGAAGAAATCATAAATATGATCAGAAATATTTCAAACTTAAAGATAATAAAAGCAATACATAAAATTTGTGGGTTGCAGTTAAAGCAGTGCTTAAGAAAAATTTATAGCTTTAAAAGTTTTTATATATAAAGAAAAATATTATGAAATCAAATATTAAGTTTCCATCTTAAAAAGGTAGAAAGGGAAAAGTAACATAAATCCAAAGTTAGTCCAAAGGAGGAAGTAATAAAGATATTAAAGCTGGGAAAAAATGAATTAAATACAAAACAAAATATGGTTCTTTGGGATGACTAAGAAAATGTATAACCCCCTAATTATTCTAATCAAGAATAGGGAAGGAGAACACAAGTTATCACACTTTAGTGTTAAATAGGGGTTATTATTGCAGATTTTACAGCCATTAATAAAAGAATATTAAAAACAACTTCAATCTACAAATCAGACAACCCAGATAAAATAGATACATTTCTTGAAAAATAGCATACCAAAAGAGACACAAAGTAAAATCAAAGATGTGAATAGTCCTATAGTTCTACAAACAGTGAAATATTGAATTCATCATCACAAATATTCTCACAAATAAATTTCCGGACCAACATAAAAATATGAGAAATAACACCAATCTTCCCCAAACTCTCTTAATAAATGTATAGGAGGTAAAAACACTTTTCAGCATATTTTATTTTATAACCCCATCTTTGTATCCTGAAGAAGTCATTACAATAAAAGAAAATTATAAACCAATATTTTTCAATGAATATAGATGGAAATTATTTTATGATTTATTAACAACTGGAATTTGACAATATTTTACAGTAATGATATATTATAACTAGGCAGGTTTATCCCAGACATGTAAGATTAGTTTAACATTTCAAAATTGAGGACAATAACAACAATTTCTGAAGTTAAAAATTATTCTAGAACTAAAACAGAAGACAAAATTAACATATGTGATAGTAGGTATGATTGGAAATAAAACATTTTAAGCACTTGCATTGCAAGACAGTAAAGATAAATATTAACTTTAAAATTTGTCAAGAAACTAGACAAAACATTCATACTAAATAACTAAAAGAATAGAAATAGAAAATCTAAACAACGAATGTTAAGCTTGATCTAAGGAGTACATGTAGAACACTGCATCCAACTAATGGAAAATACACATTTTTAAAAATGCAAATCCCCAAACTGTCAAACTGAATATATACCAGGCTATAATATAGTCTCAACAAACTTCAAGGAATTGGTATCATAAAGAACGCCTTCTCCGAAAAGGAAAACACAATTAAGTAAGAAGTCAATAACAAAATACCTAAAAACATTTTAAGTTTTAAATAGAATTCTCTATATATTATAGGTATAGGAATAAATCATAAATAAATATTAAAATACTTAGAACTTGTATCAAACAAAAATCATTTAAACTTGTGTTCATGCAACTAAAGTAGAATTTATGAATGGAGAGGTTCAACATTGCCAAAAACTATGAAGAATTTTAAAGTAAAAATATCAGGAAAGATTGATAATTTTTGAACTAATTTGTGCTAGCTTACTTGAAAACGTAATCAAAATGGACTAATTCCTAGAAAAAATATAAATTGTAAAAACTAAGTAATTCTATATCTACCAATAAAATTAATTTGTATTTAAGAATTATTTCACAAACAACAAAGTACTAGACCCAGATAATTTTATAGGCAAGTTTTATAGCAAATATTAAGGAACATAAAAAGCAATTTTTATACACTCTTGAAGTTAGGTAAAAGGAAGGGACACATCCCCCAATTTTTTTGTAAACCTATGTGAATCTGGATACTAAAAATATTCAAAAATATATAAAGCAATGTAAAAAAGATAATATATCATAAATGAGGTTTGTTCAATGTTAGATAATTAGTTAACGTAATTCAGCACATTAACGGGGTATTAGTCTGTTTCTGTTGCTGATAACAGAATACCTGAATCTGGTTAATTTATAAAGAAATGAAATTTGTTTTCCACATTTTGGACTCTGGGAAGTCCAAGGTTTAAGGAATAAATCTGGTAAAGAAGTTCTTGGTGGTGACTGTACAGTGATGCAGTTAAAGCCTTCAGAAACATACCAATTAATCCATGAATGGATAAATCCACTCACAAGGACACAGTTATCACAATCTAATCACCTTTTAAAGGCCCAACCTTTCAAATACCACAAATGGAATTCCCATCCTCTTAACACTGTTAAAATGGGGATCAAGTTTCCAATACGTGAAATTTTAAGGGACACATTTTATCTAAAGCAAACAGATTATGGAAAAAACAGACATAGGTCATCTTAATAGGTGTACCAAAAATAGTCAATGAAATTCAACATTGTTTCAAGATAAAAACTCAAGCAAACCAGGAGTAGAAAAAAAAATTCTTAAACTGCTTAACTATATCTACTCAAAATATTAACAAACATTACACATAATGTTATATGTTGAGACCCAGGCAGACAGGAGAACAGCAAGCCATCCTCCAGAGCTCACCTCAACTATGCAGAAGGCAGGACCATGTGCCATGCTGCCATCAATGGGTGGGAGCACCCAGGGAGGCAGGAGAACAGGCCAGTCACCTGCCAGAACCCAGTCCCACCTGCACAGAAGGCAGGACACCACACTGTGCCACCACTGATGGGAGAATACCCAGGCAGGCAGGAGAACAGGCCAGCCACACACCCAAGCCTATCACACCCACAGATAAGACAGGACACCACTCACCATGCCACTGCTATGTGGCTTCACATAGCTTCTGCAAAGGTGGTTCACAACAGCCACCACCACACCTAATACTGTCGTAAGGATGGCTCACTGCCTTAACAACATTTTCAACAATTTTGCAGATAGATCACTATATATTTCCCTTCACTGATATAAAGGGAGTCAGTGGGAAACCCTGAAAAAGAGGAACAAGTCTTTCTCCTCAAAGTCCACTCCAGAGTAATATAAGAAGCAACTGATCTACCAGATGACCAAAAATTGATGTAGAGATACTAGAAATATGAAAAAACTTCAGAAAAAATTACACCACCAAAGGAATTCAGTAACTCTCAATACCAGACCCTAAAGAACAGGAAATACTTGAAATGAATGAAAAAGAATTCTCAGTACTATCTTAAGGAGGCTCAATGAGATAAAACAGAGCACTGTAAGATAACACAGTGAAATGGGAAAAAATATCCAGGATATGAAGGATGAAACTTAAAAAGAGATTAATACTTTTAAAAAGAATGTAGCAGAACACCTGGAACTGAAAGACAACATTCAGTGAAATAAAAAAAACACAACTGAGAGCTTAAACAGCAGATTAGAACAAGTGGAAGAAAGAATATCAGAACTCAAAGATGATTTTTATGAAATAAGTCAGGCAGACAAGAAAAAGGCAAAAAAAATTTTTAAAAATTAAGAAGCTCTAGAGACAACATTAAGCACACAAACTTCTGAATTGTGTGTGCTCCTGAAGGGAAGGAGAAAAGTCAAGGCATTGAAA
The DNA here is from genome assembly GCF_000696425.1 of Galeopterus variegatus. Classification (NCBI taxonomy): domain Eukaryota; kingdom Metazoa; phylum Chordata; class Mammalia; order Dermoptera; family Cynocephalidae; genus Galeopterus; species Galeopterus variegatus. The sequence goes on from NW_007726145.1 coordinate 785,440, forward strand.
ATCTATTCACTGAAATAATAATGGAACACTACCAGGTATAGGGAGAGACACAGATCCCATCAGATTAACAGCAGACTTCTCAACAGAAACTCCATAGGAAAGAAGAAAATGGGATGATATATTCAATATGCTAAAAAAACAAACAAACAAAAAAAAAAAAAAACTGCCAGCCAAGAATACTATACCCAGCAAGGCTATGCTTCAGAAATGAGGGAGAAATAGTGTATTTTCCAGATAAACAAAAGCTGGAGGAATTCTCCACCACATGACCACTCCTGTGAGAAATTCTCAAGGGTGTCCTGCATCTGGAATCCGAAAAACAATCACTACCATGAATACACAAGTAAGAAAAAAGCCCATCAATAAAACATAAATCCAAATGAGATAGACAAACAAAACTAAATCTTACCATCTCAAAAAACAAAACAAAACAAAAACCCAAAAAACCCACACACAAACATGAAAGGCCTCAAGAGAAAAGAAAGGAATGAATGATAATCGAAATGTCTAAACAAAAAGCCATAAAATGCCAGGAATAAGACAATGCATCTCAATAACAACCCTAAATGTAAATGGATTAAACTCCCATCTCAAAAGACACAGACTGATGGATTGGATCAAAAAGCAAGGCCTAACTATATGCTGTCTTCAAGAAACTCTACTCACCATTAAAGATGCACACAGACTAACAGTGAAGGGATTGAAAAAGATACACCACACAAATGGAAACCAAATTGAGCCAGAGTAGCTATACTTATATCAGATAAAATAGACTTTAAATCAAAAAACATAAAAAGAGACAAAGACGGCCACTAAATGATGATACATATATATATAATGGATAGATCCAGCAAGAAGACATAACAATCATAAATATATATGCACTCAACTGCCCAGATAAATAAAGTAAATACTATTAGATGTAAAGAAAGCAATTGACCCCAATATGAAAACAGTGGGGGAACTGACCACCCCTCTCTCATCATTGGACAGGTCATTCAGGCAACAAATCAACAGAGAAATACAGAATTTAAATAAGACTTTCAACCCATTGGACCTCACAGATATCTACAGACAATTTATCAAATAACTACAGAATATACATTCTTCTCATCAGCACGTGGAAGTTTTTCTAAGGTAGAGTACATGTTAGGTCAAAAATCAAGTCTCAATAACTTTTAAAAAATTGAAATAATCTCAGCTGTCTTTTTAGGCCACAAAGGACTAAAACTAAATATTAATAAAAAGCAAAACTCAGGACTTTATAATATGTGGAAATGAAACAACATGCTCCTGAATAACCTATGGGTCCAAGTAGGAAAAAAGACATGTCATATCAAAATCTATGGGATACTGTAAGAGCACTATTAAGTGGGAAGTTTGTAGCAATAAATGTTTACATTAAAAAAATAGATTTCAAGTAAGCAACCTAAGTCTACACCTAAAAGAACTAGAAAGACAAGAACTGTCCAATCACAAAGTTAACAGATGGAAATAAAGAATTAAGATTAGAGAAGAACTAAATAATATAGAGACAAAAAAAATTACAAAAGATCAATGAAACAAAAAATTGTTTTTTTGAGTGTATAAACAAAAAAGACAAACCATTAGCTATGTTAACAAAAAGAAAAAGAAGAAGGAGAAGAGGAGGAGGAGGAGGAGAAGGGAGAAGACCCAAATAACAAAATCAGAAGTGAAAACTGAGTCACAAAAACTGATTCCACATAAATACAAAAAATCATAAGATACTATAATAAACAACTATTCTCCAACAAATTTGAAATCCTAGAGGAAATGGATAAATTTCTGAACACATACAAACTTCCAAGATTGAACCAAGAAGACATTGAAAACCTAAACAGACTAATAACAAGCCACAAGACTGAAGCAATAATCATTAATGACCTAGCAAAGAAAAGCCCAGGACTGCATGGCTTTACCACTGAATTCTATCAAATCTTTAGAGAGGAATTAAGACCAACTCTCTTCAAACTATTTCAAAAAATTGAAACAGAGGACACTCTCCAATACTCAGTATAAGAGGCTAGCATCACCTTGATACCAAAACCAGACAAAGATACAGCAAAAAAAGAAAAAGAAAGACCAATATCTCTGATTAACAAAGACACAAAAATACTGAAATACTAGCAATCAGAATACAGCAACACATCAAAAAAATTATACACCATGATCAAGTGAGATTCATCCCAGGGAGGCAAGGATGGTTGAACATATGCAAGTCAATAAATGTGATGCATCACAACAACAATATCAAGGACAAAAACCATATGCCTATCTCAATAGATGCAGAAAAAGCAATTGACAACATTCAACATCCCATCAATATAAAGACTCAGCAAATTAGGTATAGAAGGAAAGCATCACAGAAAATAAAATCCATCTATGACAAGCCCATTGCCAATATCATCCTAAAAAACTGAAAGCTTTTCCTCTAAGAACAGGAACAAAGCAAGGATGCCCACTCTCACCAGTCCTATTTAACATTGTACTGGAGGTACTAGCCAGAGTAATCAGGCAAGGAAAAGAAATAATGGGCATCCAGATTGGAAAGGATGAAGTCAAAATGTCCCTATTTACAGAAGACATGATCCTATATATAGAAAAACATAAAGACTCTATAAGAAACTCTTAGACTTGGTTAATATTTCAGTAATGTTGCAGGACACAAAATCAATGCCCCCAAATCAGGTGTGTCTATATTCTCCAATAATGAGCTAACAGAAAGCGAAATCAAGAAAGTAAGCCTATTTACAATACTCACAAAAATAAATAAATAAATGAATGAATGGATGAATGAATGAATGAATGAATGAATAAATAAATAAATAAATAGAATATCTAGGAATCAATTTATTCAAGGTAGCGAGAGACCTTTACAGTTAGAATTACAAGCTGCTGAGTCCATGCTGCCCAGAGAGTTCTGAGAACTGCCAAGCCCAAAAGCCCCAAACTACCTGTGCTTGAACAGGTGTGTGCCACCACGGGATTCCCAGCCCAGGCCAGTTCACACAGCCCAGAGAGGCCTAAGAGCCACTGGGCCCATGGGCGATTAGCCACCCACACCAGAACGGGTAGGCACCACCGCAGGACTCCTCACCCAGGCACATGTGTGCCACCTGAAGAGGCCAAAGAGCCACCAGGCACACAGGCCCCAAGCCACCCACACCAGAACAGACAGGTGCCACGATGGGACTCCTGTCCCAGGCCAGGTCCCACAGACCAGAGAGGCCTGAGAGCCACCGGGTGCACAATACCCCAAGCCAACCACACTGGAAAAAGCAGACACTGTGCTATGAGACTCCCAGCCTAGGCCAGTCTCTACAGCTCATAGAGGCCCAAGCCACCAGCCCACAGGCCCCAAGGCAGCCATGCCAAATTGGCAGTCTGTGCAGGATCCTAGCCAGACACTAGGGTTGAACGAGTGGACCATGAAATCCCCTGTCACAATGACTAAACACCAAAGGAAAGATAACAGAAATATGAAAAATCAAGAAAGTCTGACAATACAAAAGGAAAATAATAATTCTCAAGCTCTAGATCTTATACAACAGGAAAGCCTTGAAATGACGGACAAGGAATTTTGAGCAACAATTCTAATGAAACTAAATGAGAGACAAGAAAACTCAGTTAGCCACCACAATGAAATGAGAAAAATTAAACAGGATCTGAAAGAAGAAATATACAAAGAAATCAGTACCCTAAACAAGAATGTAGGAGAGATTGTGGGGCTGAAGGATTCATTCAATGAAATAAAAAACACGATGGAGAGTTCAACAAGCAGGCTGGAACAAGCAGAAGAGAGAATTTCTGACCTTGAAGATAGGCTCTTTGAAATAACACAGGCAAACAAAGAAAAGAAAAAAGAATTTAAAAACTTGAAGAAATTCTAAGAGAGATAACAGACAACCTTAAGAACATGGATATCCAAATCATGGGTATTACAGAAAGTGAAGAAAAAGGAAATGGCATTGAAAACATATTCAATGAGATAATAGTAGAAAAATTCCCAGGTATAGGGAAAGAAACAGATCTTCAGATTCAGGAGGCTCAAAGATCCACAAACATATTCAACACAAAAGAGTCCTCTCCAAGACATGATAGTCAAATTGGCAAAACTCAAAGATAAAGAGAGAATCTTAACAGCTGCAAGAGAGAAGCATCAAGTCACCTATAAGGGAACCCTGATCAGACTAACATCAGACTGTTCATCGGAAACCCTAAAAGCCAAAAAAGAATGGGATGATATATTCAAAATATTAAAAGACAAAAATTGCCAGCCAAGAATATTTTACCCAGGAATGGTATCTTTCTGAAATGAAGGACAAATAGTGTATTTAACAGACAAATAAAAAGGGCAGGAGTTCACTACCACACAACCAGCCTTACAAGAAATTCTCAAGGGGGTACTGGGTTTACTTCCTGGAAAACAACCATCAGTGCCATAAATACTCAAGAAAGAACAAAACCCACTAGTTAAATAAAAATGCTAACAATAAAGAGAAAAAAAAGTTTATCTACCATGCCAATAAACCAACAAATACAAAAGACAATAAATCAGAAAGAAAGGAACAGAACAGAGGAGTTCTGTTCAATATGGCAGAATAAATGGTCCCCAGCGTCACTCTCTCCCACAAACCAATTTACAACTATATAAAAGCAACATCAGTCAAGCTGGGGCTGCTAGAGCTCAGGGAAAGAGGAGAGACCTATGGAGTGCATGAAGGTGGGAGAAGCCATGATGAGAGAAAGAAAAACATTACTCTAAGAGTTTCAGTCTGTGGCCACTTTAAAGCTGGAACTGATGAGCGCATGGAACAGGAGCCAGCAGAAGCCACAGCTGTGCCTTTCAGATGGAGTTACTTGGAGGTGGCAAGGGAGAAGAGGGCTTTGGTGGTCCCCAGGACAGCAAGAACACCAATAGGGTTCCTGTGGACCTGCACAGGAGCAAGGAGCTGGAACAACTGCAAAAGGGAGCCATTCAGAGGCTGGTGAGTCATCACAAAGGACTGGTGCAGGACCCTGTCCCATGGGAAATGTTTAGAGCATGGGTGGTGGGGGAGACAGGCCCACCAGGAGAACACTGGGACACATCAAGGACAGCCAACCCACCACCTAATCAGCACAGGACCACTCAGAGGAGACTGTTCAGGAATGCAGAATTGCAAAGGGTGCAGTTTGATGAAAAAACTCAGGCCCAGATCAGAGTTTCTACAAAACCCAGATTCATGGGGTCTCTGGAGAGCCAGAAGTACTGATAAGGTCAACCATTAAATCCTGAGCTGCACAAAAAGGCTTCCCTAGAGAAAGAGCAACAAAGCAGCTATTTAGCTAAACCACACAGCTCAAGTACTGGTTCCCACAGGAACTTTCCCTGTTTTAGAAGTAAGCAAAGGACAACAAATTAGTTCCAGCCCAGGCATACCACCAGCACCTTGGGGCCTGCTTGGGAAACAGAGGCTTGAAGCCGGAGACCAGTTCCCCCTCCCACAAACAGGCCCACCATGCCAGCACCTCAGAGCCTGCCCGAGGACCCAAGGTATGGAGAAGGAGACTGGACCCCCTCTCTCACAACCAGGCACAAGGAGACCAGCAACTTGGGGCCTTCCCAGGGACTCGAGGCATAGAGAAAGTGAATGTACCCCTCACCCATAACCAGGCACACCATACCAATGCCTCAGGGCCCACCAGGGGACCCAAAGCATGGAGAAGGGGACTGGACCCCCTCTCTCAAATGGGCACACCACCAGTAGTGCCTTGGGGCTTGCCCAGAGTCCTGAGGCATGGAGAAAGTGAATGGACTCCCCTCCCACAAATAAGTACACTGTGCCAGTGCCTTGTGGCCCACGCAGGGACCCAAGGGAAGGAGAAGGTGACTGGTCCCCCTTCCACAACCAGGCACACTGCAGCAGTGCCTCATAGCCCACTCAGTGACCTGAGGCATGAGGAAGGGAACTGGACAACCCTCCCACAACCAGGCACACCATGCCAGCACCTTGGGGCTCACCATGTGACCCGAGGCATGGGTCCAAAGACCAGACACACCCCACAACCAGGCACACCGCCAGCACCAAGGAACATGCTAAAAACCTCACCTCCTCATGGGTGGCCCACCAAAACCACCACAATAACGATGGCTGCCTCAAAAGGGATAGATGCCACAACCACCATGCAGATAGAACACCAACCACTGGAGAGCACTGACAAAAGGAGAGTAGCCAGCTGAAATAAAGAAAAGAAGAGGATGTCTCTCTCCACAAAGCCCATTTCAGAGTGACAGAAGAAGCATCTGCTCTATGATAATATTGGGGGACCTGATCACACCTCTTTGTACAAATCATCTAGGTAGATCATCATCTCAGGATAGATCATCTAGGCAAAAAATCAACAGGGTAAACATTCTTTCAGAAGGATAGAAGAAATCTAGGGTAATTAGAGGGGAGAAGGGGGAGGGAGGGGGGATGGGGAGAGACTGGACAAGGGGCATAAAAAATAATTATGACTTGTAACAATATATATGCTAGTAATAATGATTTGATCCACATATCTCAATGTTGACTCACAAAATATGTATAATCAATTTTGATTCTATAAAAAATAAATTAATTTTAAAAAGAAAGGAACAAAAGATACTTAAGACATCCTTTCAATTACAACACTTAATGTAAAAGGATTAAATTCCCCACCTAAAAGACACAGACTGACTGGATTAAAAAGGTTGGTCCAACTATATGTTACCATCAAGACACTCACCTCACCTGCAAGGACAAACATAGGCTAAGAGTGAAAGGACAGAAAAAGATATACAATGCAAACAGAAATGAAAAACAAGCTGGAGTAGCTATTTGTTTATCAGGTAAAATAGCCTTTAAATGAAAAACCACAAAAAGAGATAAAGAAGGCTACTATATAATGATGAAAGGATCTATCCATCAAGAAGACATAACAATCATAAATATTTATGCACCTAATGTCAGAGCAGTCATATTTATAAAGCAAACATTATTAGACCTCAAGAGTGATATAGACACTAATATAATAATAGCAAGGGACCTGAAGACCCTACTCCCAATATTGGACAGATCTCCTAGGCAAAAAATCAATAGAGAAAAACAAGATCTAAACAACACTTTAGACCAATTGGACTTTGCAGATATCTAAAGAACATTCCATTCAACAAACTCAGAATATTCATTTTTTCTCATCAGCACATGGAACAAACTTCAGGATAGACTAGAAGAAGAGAAAAAGATGGGGGAAAGTTTGGAATGCCTTAGAGACTTATGTGGTGGCGAGCAGAATGCTGATAGAAATGTGGACAGTAAAGGCCATGTGGATAATGAGGTCTCAGATAGAAATGAGGAACTTATTGGGAATTGGACAAAAGATCACCATTGCTACAACATAGCAAGGAACCTGGCTGCATTGTGTCCATGCCCTTTGACTTTGTCAAGGCTGGAACTTAAGAGTTGTGAACCAGAGTATTTGGCCAAAGAAATTTCTAAGCAGCAAAGCACTAAGGATGCTGGGTGGCTACTTCTAACAGCCTACTCTGAGTTATGGCAGCAAAATCATGACGTAAAGCCAGAATTTAAAAGGGAAGCAGAGGGGCTGGCCCGGTGGCGCACTGCTACAGTGCGCCGCTTGGGAGTGCAGCTGCGTTCCTGCCGAGGGTTCAGATCCCACATACAGACCGGTTCCCGCTCACTGGCTGAGCGAGGTGCGGGTGCAGCACTGAAGGTTGCGATCCCATTGCCAGTCCCGGTCCGGTACAGGCGCGACACTGAGGGTTGCGATCCATTGCTGGACACGAAAAAAGACAAAAAAAAAAAAAAAAGGGAAGCAGAGCATAAAGATTTGGAAACTGCAGCCTGGCCATGCGGTAAAGAAGCAGAGAGCTGGAGAACAATGAAAGGTCGAAGCAGATAAACTGGTTGCTAAAGACATTATCTTGGCGGTGAGGCAGCCAGATGCTAATAGCAGAGAAAATGAGAGGAAAGCCCTGCAGGCATTTCAGAAATCTGGAAGGGTGCCCCACCCATCACAGACCCTAAGGCCTAGTAGGATTGATTTATCCTGTAGGACAGACCTGGCGTTCAGCTGTACTCAGGATCCTGCTCCCTGCATCCCAGCTGCTCCAGCTGGAGCGGCCCCAAGTGTGGTTCCTGCAGCAGCCCTGGAGAGTAGAGGCCCCAAAACTTGGTGGTGTCCATGTTGTGTTAAGTCTTCAGGCCGGCAGGATGTGAGAGCAGTGGAAGTGTGGCATCCTCCACCCAGATTCCAGAGGATGTATGGAAAAGCATGGGGACCAAGGCAGAGACCTGCCACGGGGTGGAGCCACCACAGAGGCCATCTACTAGAGCCATGCAGGGCAGAAATGTGGAGGCAGAGTTGCAGCAGAGAAACCCCAATAGCACTATGCCTACTGGAACCGTGAGAGCGGGACTGCCATGGAGACCGCAGACCTGTGGAGCTACAAGAGTGGAACACCAGCCTGGGAGAGGTGAAGTATGGCCCAAGACCAGGAAAGCCATAGGAGCAGAACTGCCCAAGGACTTGGGGACCCAACCCCCACACCAGTGTGCAGAGGCAGTTGAACATGGAATCGAGGTACCTGATTTGCCAGCCTTGAGATTTAATGCATGCCCTGCTGGGTTTCAGACTTGTTTGGGACCAATTTTTCCTTTCTTCTGGCCTGTTCCTCTCTTTTGGAGTGGGAACATGTACCCAATGTCTGTTCCACCATTGTATCTTGGCAGTAGATAAATTTGGTTTTCACTTTTACAGGTTCACAGTTGAAAGGACTTTTGCTTTTGGTCTCAGAGGAGACTTTGGACTTTTAAGTTGGTGCTGGAGCAAGCTAAGACTTTTGGGACTGTTGGTATAGAATGATTGTATTTTGTATGTGAGAGGGACATGAGTTTTGGGGGGCCAGGGGTGGAATGATGGAGTTTGGATGTGTTGTCCCCTCCAAAACTCATGTGGAAATTTGTTCTCCAATGTGGCAGTGTTGGAAACTGATTGAGTCATGGGAGTGGATCCCTGATGAATGGATTAATGCTCTCCCTAGGGGAGGGGGGAGTAATGAGTGAGTTCTTGCTCTATTAGTTCCCATGAGAGCTCGTTGCTTAAAAAGACCCTGGCACCTTCTCTCTCTCTTGCCTCTCTCTCTTGCTTCTTCTCTTGCTTCTTCTCTTGCTTCCTGTCACCATGTGATCTGCTTGTACCTGCCAGCTGCCTGCCACTTTCAGCCATGATTAGAAGCAGCCTGAGGCCCATGCCAGATGCAGCTGTACCAGAATTGTAAGTCAAATAAACCTCTTTCCTTTATAAATTACCCAGTCTTGGGTGTTTCTGTTATAGCAACACAAAATGGACTAAAACACCAAAATCAACTCAAAATGGACAAAAGCATTACATATACATCCTGAAACAATAAAACTCCTTAAAGAAAACATAGGGGAAACACTCCAGGAAGTAGAAGTGGGTACAGACTTCATGAATATGACCCCCAAAGCACAGGTAACCAAAGGAAAAGTAAACAAATGGGATTATATCAAACTAAGAAGCTTCTGCACAGCAAAAGAAACAATCAACAGAGTGAAAAGACAACCAACAGAGTGGGAGAAAATATTTGCAAAGTACGCATCTGACAAAGGATTAATATCCAGAATATACAAGGAACTCAAACAAATTTACAGCAATAACACTAATAACCCTGTTAAAAAATGGGCAAAGGAGCTGAATAGACATTCTTTTTTTTTTTTTTTTTTTTGACCAGTAAGCTGATTGCAACCCTCGGCATGGTGTGGTCTGCACCATGCTCAGCCAGTGAGCACACCGCCCATCCCTATATAGAATCCCAACCTGCGACCTCAGTGCCACCAGCCCCGCACTCCCTGAGTGAGCCACTGGACCAGCCCCTGAATAGACATTTTTAAAGGAAGACATGAAAATGGCTAATAGGTACATAAAAATGCTCAACAAACTCAAATAATCAGGGAAATGCAAATTTAAACCACATTGAGATATTGTCTCGCCCCAGTTAGACGAGCTATAATCAAAAAGATGGTGAATAAAAAATGCTAGCAAGGGTGTGGAGAGAGGGGAACACTCCTGCACTGTTGGTGGGACTGTAAATTAGAACAGCCACTATGGAAAACAGCTTGGAGTTTTCTCAAACAACTACAGATAGAGCTACCATAAGATCCAGCAATACCACTTCTAGGTATATACCTAAAAGAAATCATAATTTCAAAGGGATACCTGTACTCCCATGTTTGTTGCAGCAATATTTATATGATGGAATACTACTCTGTTATAAAAATAATTAAATTCTGCTATTCGCAGCAACATGGATAATTTTGGAGAAAATAATGTTGAGTGGAATAAGTCAAGCACAGAGGGAAACATACTGCATGTCCTTACTCATGAGTGAGAGCTAAGAGAGAAAGAAGGAAGGAAAGAAAGACCACAGTGGTGTGTTTGAGTTGCAGAGGGAGAGAGCATAACTAAGGTTTTGGAGCTAGTTGGGGGAGGGGAGAAGAGGGAGGAAGGTTGGGGATTAATTAAGTGGGGGACATGGAGAATAATTACAATATGTGGTAAGGGGCATGCTTATAGTATATATCTGGTCATCACATCTTGGGCACAAGTGGTGATGCTTGGCTTTGTACCCCATAATTATGCATAATTAATATAATAAAATAATTTTTAAACACTTTTCTTCACTTCCAAATAAATGTTATATATTGAAAGCTTTTAATTTAAACTCAGGAAAAATAAAAAGACATCTGCTTTCACCTCCCTTATTGAACTTTAAATTTAAGGCCCTGACCTTTCAAAAAAGAAAAAAAAAAGGAATAAAAGATATTAATAATACAGATTAAAAATACACTTTTAATATTCAATGATAACATGATTGTGTATGTATAGAGACCTGGTGTAATCTACAGAGAAATTATTACAATTTATGTAAGAAAATAGCAATCATAAAATCAATATATCAATGCCCATTTTATTTCTGCACCAGCAACATTTAGAAAATTTGATTTTAAAGTTAATATATTCCATCACAACAAAGACGTAAGCATTTAACAGACTGATGCAATAAAGTTAGATCTCTTTCTAGAAAATTATATAATTTTTAAAAGGGTCTAAAGTAAGTGTACAGATATACCTTCTTCATTAATAGAAAGATTTAATGCCATAAAGGTATCTATTCTACCCAAATTGATGTATAGATTTAATTCAATTAGAATCAGATCATAAGAGCTCACATGTGGAACTTGACAAGATGATTTTAATGTAATATGGAATTACAGAAGGCAAAAATAACACAAGCTCTTATAAATAACAAAGTCTCATAAATATCTTGCCCAACTAGTAACCAAAACTTACTATAAAAGTAAAGTAATTAGCACCATAGTGTGTAGGGAAAATAAATAGGCTAATAGAATTTTAATTCTATCAGTGTTTGTGATAAAAATTCTTGGAATTTCTGGAAGAACAAATATTCGGTTAATAATCACAATCCTAGAAAGGAATTACTACTGCTATGGTATGCATTCATCACTTACAATCTTTTTTAATCAATTGGTAATTTAATCTTCCAGTATGTGGATGTCTAGGATCTTTGTGTTGGCTATATGGCCTAGAAATTTGTGATGTTTTTATTGCTCAAATACTTCACTTATTTATGTTTTTATATTTTTAATATGGACATCCCATACCACAGTGTTACATTTGTTACAATCAATGCACCTAAATTGGAATCAACCTAAATGTTCATCAGTGAATAAATGTATTTTTTAAAATGGTATATATACACAATAGCATACTACTCAGCCATAAAAAAGAATGAAATCCTGTCATTTGCACAAACATGGATTAAACTGTAGACCATCCTGTTGAGTGAAGTAGACCAGGCACAGAAAGACAAATACCACATGATCTCACTCATGTGTGAAATCCAATTTTTTTAAAAAGTGGTTCTTACAGAAGTAAAGAGTAGAATAATGGAAGGGGGTTGGCCAGAGTGGAAGAGGTGCATTAATGGTACAATGTTACAGGTAGAATGGGAGAATAAGTTCTGGTGCTCTAGGCTGATTATAGCTGATAATATTGTATTGCATATTTTTAAATAACTAGAGAAGAGGATTTTGAACGTAATCACCAAAAATAAAAGATAAATGTTTAGATGATGGACATGCTGTTTACCCTAACTTTACCATTGTATAAAATATGCAAGTATTGAGACAACACACTATACCCCTACAAATATGTACAATTTAGAATTTTCAATAGGCTGAAGGAAATGTGCTTGCCCTTTCCATTATGTGAGAACACAGCATTCATCCCTTTCACCATATAAGAACACATAGATAGTGCCATCTGTGAGGAAGGGGCTTTCACCAGGCATGAAATGTATCAGTTCCTTAATCTTGGACTTCCCAGCCTCCAGAATTGTGAGAAATATAATTCTGTTGATAAATTACCCAGTCTAATGTGCTTCTATTATAGTAGCAGGAGCAGGCTAAGACAGCTGACTTCTGTCTGTATATTTTCTCCGGTGAGGTGTATGTTCAGGTATTTTGCCAATTTTTGAAATTGGGTTACTCATTTCTTATCATTGAGTTTTAAGAGTTCTTTGTCTTAAAGACAAAAAGTTAGAGTGAGTAGACAAGCCACAGACTGGGAGAAAATATTTGCAAAAGACTTGTCTAAGACATGACTGTTATCCAAAATATATGAAGAGCTCAAAGACTTCATAAACAACAAATGCCCTTAGTAATGCTTAGAATTGCTTCACTGACAACCTCGTGCAGAAATGAATCTTACTTTTTACTACTAGATCTTGAATGGGGAGCAGCCATATGAGCTCAGCTTACTGCCAGATATTATTCCGGTTATGATTCACTGAGTTCTTCAACTTCCATTTGAGTCTAGCACTCAGGAGACCAATTCTGCTTTTGTGATTTTCCTGAAGTGAATATCTCAACTTCAGGAAGATGACTGAGACCCTGGTATCTCTTTTCACAGAAGTCACCAAAGAGCTCTCTCTCTGATAATGAGAGCTATGGGCTTGAACCACACTACATCTTCAAATGATTCCAAGCTTTAAAACAATCTCAAGAGTTCTTCAGAGCCTATTGAAGTATGTGTCCATAGAATTAGTCAGAAATGCCTCTGGAAATAAAATATATTAAGTTTTTAGAGAACTGTGAGAGGCTTTTTATGTGAAAAAGAACATTTAAAAATAATTACACATGCCATCATGATGGGGCATGTCATCCTGGAGTCACGCATGACATATCATGAGTAGGACAATGGAATTGAATTTCTGCATCCCAAACTTTACTGTCACTACATAAAAATAACTACCACTGCTGTTCAAAAATGCTTTGAGCAAAAGCTCCAACGTTCCAAATGATCCTGCAAATCCCATTTCTATATGCTTTTTAAGTTGTTTAGTTCTGAACCAGCAGTCTAAAAGTGTGTTTAAACACTGCAGGTAACCATTTCCAATGGAACAAATAGGAAGAAAATCAGGTTATGGTGAGGGCACCCAGCAGGACTCTTCCACTGCCTACTCAGTGTCAATGTAAGCTGATTTCTTTAAGAAAGACACTCAAGGAAAAGAGAACAGATTGCAGGAAACTTATTCTGCATGCAAGAAAGAGCAAACAGATAGGATACAGGATACTTAGTGATAATTATGCAAAAGGATTAAAAAAAACCCGACAGAAACACTATAGCTATGGAATAGCAATATTGCAGCAGGTGGAAGTTGTACAAACTAGGTTTGCTTGCAGCAGCACAAAACAGATAATACATGAGTGTTCTGGCCTGGTTCTCTTTCTTTTATGCAAAATAATTACTAGCTCATGAGTTCCTGATGGTTTCTTAATCATGTTTCATATTACTCAAATTGCTATTTGCTAAGCACAAGGCTTGAGCTAAATAAATTTTAAGTGCACAGTGTAACAACTGCAGAGGAACATATACATTAAGAATAATTCCCCCCCAAAAAAAAAATTCTGAGCATGTAGCTGGAAGTATTATGAAGAGCTCAGGAAATTAAGATATATTTGTGCTTACAAATTTAATTAGCTGCATGCCAGTTAAGCATAGCAGTATACTGAAGGGAACATTATCACAAAGGGTAAAATCTTCCAGCCCAACCTTCAGCACCAAAAGGTAGCCTCTTCAGTGAATAAAGGCCATGCATTCTTCAACCTTGAGATAATACAATCACATTATTAGTGGGTGAAGCACTATTTAAAAATTAAACGCTATTTTCAGATAATTATGAATTCACAAGTAGTTTTAAAATATAACATGGAAATTCATTTTCCCATTTTAAAAGGTCCTCACAGTGGTAACATCTTGCAAAACTATAGTTTGACAGCAAAACCAGGAGATTGACATTAGTCAGAAAAATTCCATCACCAAAAAGATAGCTTAATCTTTTTCAGCCACATGCATTAACATTACCACCACCCTTTTTACCTGACCACAAGTAATGACTTATCAGTTCTCCATTTCTATAATTTTGTCATTTTGAGACTGTTATATAATAAAATTATACAATACATGACCTTTTGTGATTGTCTTTTTTCAGTCAGCATAATTCTTTGGAGATTTATCAAAGTTACCTTGTGCATCAATAATTCATTCCTTTTTTTTTTGAGTTGATAGTATGATGGTTTGTCTAACCATTCACATTTGGGTTGTTCTTCGTTCTTGGCTATTGTGATTAAAATTTAAGGAAAATGACAGGACAATATCTCTGATGAACATAGGTACAAAAATCCTCAACCAAATATTAGCAAACAGAATACAGCAACATAAAAAAAAATCATGCACCATGATCAAGTGGGATTCATCCCAGGCGCACAAGGGTGGTTCAGCATATGCAAGTCAATAAATGTGATACACCACATCAACAAAACCAAGGACAAAAATCATATGATTATCTCACTAGATACAGAAAAAGCATTTGACAATATTCAACATACCTTCATGATAAAGACACTAAGAAAATTAAGTATAGTAGAAAAGTATCTCAGCACAATAAAAGCCTATATGACAAACCCACCACCAATATTATCCTGAATGGGGAAAACCTGAAAGCATTCCTTTTAAGAACAGGAAAAAGACAAAGAAGACCACTCTCATCACTCCTATTAACATAGTATTTGAATTGCTAGTCAGAGCAATCAAGTAAGAAAAAGAAATAAAGGGCTTTCAGATCAGAAAAGATGAAGTCAAATTGTCCCTGTTTGGAGATTGTGTGATGCTATATAGAGTTGATAAATGATTTCAGTAAAGTTTCAGAATACATAAGCAACATGGGAAAGATCAACACTGTTTTTACACTCTGACAACAAACTAGCAGAAAAGGAAATCAAGAAAGCTAGCCCATTAAGAATGGCCACCAAAGAAATAAAATACCTAGGAATAAAGTTAACAAATGAGGTGAGTGATCTCTACAACAAGAATTACAAAACACTATTGAGAGAGATTAAAGAAGAAACAAAAAGATGGAAAGACATTGCATGCTCTAGATTGGAAGAACTAACATTGTGAAAAAAGATCATAATACTCAAAGTGATCTACAGACTTAGTGCAATCCACATCAAAATACCAATGACATTCTTCACAGAAAAAAAAAAAAAAAACAATTCTAACATTCAAATGAGACAACAAAAGGCCCCAAATAGCCAAAGCAATCCTGAAAAAAAAAGAAAAAAAAAACTGGAGGCATAACAATACCTGACTTCAAAGTGTACTACAAAGCCACAGTAATCAAAACAGCATAGTAGGGGCATAAAAAGAGACTCAAGGACCAATGGAACAGAATAGAGAACCCAGAAATTAACCCACATACTTACAGCAACTGATCTTTGACAAAGCCAGCAAGAACATACATTGGGGCAAAAACTACCTCTTCAATAAATGGGGCTGAGAAAACCAGAAATTCTTATGTAGATTAATGAAACTAGAACTGCACCTCTCACCACATACCAAAATCAACTCAACATGGATTAAAGACATAAATACAAGACCTGAAACTATAAAACTCCTTAAAGATAACACAGGGGAAACACTTCAGGAAGTAGGACTGGCAAAGACGTTATGATTATGACTCCCAAAGCACAGGCAACAAAAGGAAAAGTGAAGAAATGGGATTATATCAAACTAAAAAGCTTCTGAACAGCAAAAGAAATAGTTAACAGAGTGAACAGACAACCTACTTAATGGGATAAAGTATTTGCAACCTATGTATCGAACAAAGGATTAATATCCAGAATACACAAGGAACTCAAACATCTTAATGGTAAAAAAAATCGAATAATCCAATTAAAAAATGGGCAAAGGAGCTGAATAGGAATTTCTCAAAGGAAGATATATGAATGGCCAACATTCACGTGAAAAAATGTTCAACATCACTAATCATCAGGGAAATGCAAATCAAAACCACATTGAGATATCATTTCACTCCAGTTAGGATGGCTATTATCCAAAAGACAGAGATTAACAACTGCTGGTGAAGATCCAGAGAAAGGAGAACCCTCCTACTCTGTTGGTGGGGCTGTAAACTGGTGCATCTATTATGGAAAATGATACGGAGGTTCCTCAGACAACTACAGATAGAGCAGTCATATGATCCAGCAATTCTATTTCTGGGTATATGCCAAAAGGAGTGAATATCATCATGTCAAAGGGATAACTGCACTCCCATGTTCACTGCAGCTCTATTTACAATAGCCAAGAGCTGTAACCAATCTAAATGTCCATCATCAGGTGACTGGGTAATGAAAATGTGGCATACACACACACACACACACACACACACACAATGGGATATGACTCTGCACTAAAAAAAGAGTGAAATAATGGCATTCATAACAACATGGATGAAGTAAGAGAAAATTATGTTAAGCGAAAAAGCCAGGCACAGAAAGAATAATGCAACATGTCTAGAGGAATAATTGAATTCTCTCCATTATTTCTCTGTTTTAAATTTCATTGATTTCAAGGCAGGTGCTGTTGAACCCCCAGCCCAAGCCAGTGACTGCCACCTAGAGAGGTTTGAGAGCCATCAGGCCCACACACCCTGAGTCAGCCATACCAGAACACGCAGGTGCCATAGGACCTCCAGCCCAGGTCAATCCCCAGCACCTAGAGAGGCCCAAGAGCCACCAGGTCTATATGCCTCAAGTCAGCCATGCTGGAATAGACAGGAGCTGCGGGACAACCTACCCAGGCAAGTCCCTGCTGCCCTAAGAGGCCTGAGAGCCACTGGGCCCACAAGCACCAAGACAGCCATGCTGGAACAGGCAGGCACAACAAGTAGTGTGAACCCCAGCCCAGCAAGTCTCTGCCACCCAGAGAGGCCAGAGAGCCACTCGGCCCACATGCCCTGAGCTTGCCATGCCAGAACAGGCAGGTGCTGTGGTACCTCCAAGCCCAGGCTAGTCTCTGCTACCTGGAATTGGCAATCTCTTCAGGATCCAGATCAGACATCAGGGTGGAACAAGTGGACTGTGATACCCTCTGCCAAAATGAATAAACACAAAAGGAAAGATACCAGAAACATGAAAAATCAAGAAAATACATCACCACCAAAGGAAAATAATAACTCTCAAGCTCTAGATCCTGTACAACAGGAAGGCCTTGAAATGACTGACAAGGAATTTCGAGCAACAGTTCTAAGGAAACTATATGAGATACAAGAAAACTCAGTTAGACAACACAAAGAAGTGAGAAAAATTATGCAGGAACAGAAAGAAGAAATGTACAAAGCAATCAATGCCCAGAAAAAAAAAATGCAGCAGAGGTTTGGGAACTGAAGTATTAATTCAGTGAAATATAAAACACAACAGAGAGTATAAGCAGCAGGCTAGAGCAAGCAGAAGAGACAATTTCTGATCTTGAAGACAGGCTGTTCAAATTAACACAGGTGGACAAGAAAAAAGAAAAAATAAATTAAAAAATTGAGGAAAATCTAAAAGAGATAACAGACAACTTAAGTACTCAAATATCCAAATCATGGATATTCCAGAAGTGGAGGAAAAAGAAAATGGCATTGAAAACAAAGTCAATGAAATAGTAGTGGAAAGTGTCCCAGGTATAGGGAAAGTCACTAATCTTCAGATTCAGGAAGCCCAAAGAACCCCAAACATATTCAACCCAAAAAGCTCCTCTCCAAGACATGTTATAGTCAAACTGGCAAAACTGAAAGACAAAGAGAGAATCTTAAAAGCTGCAAGGGGGAAGTAGCAAGTCACCTATAAGGGAGCCCCAAACTAACATCAAACTTTTCATCAGAAACCCTAAAAGCCAGAAAAGAATAGGAAGATACATTCAAAATAATAAAGGACAAAAATTGCCAGCCAGTAGTACTTTACCCAGCAAGGCTATCCTTCCGAAATGAAGGACAAATACTATATTTCCCAAACAAACAAAAGCTTGGGGAGTTCACTACCAGATGACCAGCTTTACAAGAAATTCTCAAAAGACTACTGAGTTTGATACCTGTAAAACTACCATCGCTGCTGTGAATACACAAGAAGGAACAAAACCTACCAGTAAAACAAAATTGCTAACAATAAAGAGAAAACATAGTTTATCCACTACCCTAAGAAACCAACAAATACTGAAGACAAACAGAAAATCAAAAAGAAAGGAGCAAAAGACACTGAAGATATCTAAACAAAAATCAACAAACTGCTAGGAGTAAATAAACACCTTTCAGTAATAACTGTGTATGTAAAAAGGATTAAATTCCCCACTCAAAGGACACAGACTGACTGAATTAAAGAGACGGACCCACCATCAAGCTGCCTTCAAGATACTCACCTCATCTGTAAAGACTCACATAGACTAAGAGTGAAATGATGGAAAAAGATTTACCATGCAAATAGAAGTGAATAACGAGCTCGAGTGGCAATTCTTATATTAGATAAAATAGACTTTAAACCAAAAACCATAAAAAGAGCTAAAGAAGGCCACTATATAATGACAAAGGGATCCATCCATCAAGAAAAGATAACAATCATAAATATATATGCATCCAACATCAGAGCAGCCAAATTTATAAAGCAAACACTATTAGATCTAAAGAATGAGAAAGAGACTAACACTATAATAGCAGGAGACCTGAACAGCCCACTCTCAACATTGGACAGGTCATCTAGGCAAAACATCATTAAAGAAATATAAGATCAAAGCAACACTTTAGACCAATTGGACTTGGCAGATATCTACATAACGTTCCATCCAACAACCTCAGAATATTCATTCTTCTCATCAGCACATGGAACAAACTTCAGGATAGACCATATGTTAGGTCACAAAGCAAGTCTCAACAAATTCAAAAAATGGGAATTATTCCATGTATTTTTTTCAATCACAATGGATTAAAATTAGAAATCAATAACAAGCAAAACTCGAGAAACTATACAAACACATGAAACTAAATAACATTCAACTTAATGACATATGGGTACAAGAAGAAATTAAACAGGACATCAAAAAATTTCTTGAAACTAATGAAAATAATGATGCATCATACCTAAACATGTGGGATACTGCAAAATCAGTTCTAAGGAGGAATTTTATCACATTAAACGCTTACTTCAGAAGAATGAAAAGATGGCAAATAAACAACCTAACACTTCACCTTAAAGTACTAGAAAAACAAGAGCAATCCAAACCCAAATTTGGTAGATGGAAAGAAATAATTAAGATCAGAGCAGAAGTAAATGAAATAGAAAACCAAAAAATGATATGAAAGATCAATTAAACAAAAAGTTTTTTAAAAAGATAAAATTGACAAACCTTTACCAAGGCTAACTAAGAAAAGAAGACAGAAAGGGTGATATTACAACTGATACCTCAGAAATACAAGGAATCATTAGAGATTAATATAAACAACTATATGCCAACAAATTTGGAAATCTGGAGAAAGTGGATAAATTTCTGGACACATACAAACTACCAAAACTGAACCAAGAAGATACAGAAAATATGAACAGACCAATACAATAAAAGAGATTAAAGCTGTTATCAGAAGGCTCCCAACAAGGAAAAACCCAGGACCAGACGGGTTCACTGCAGAGTACTACCAGACCTTCAAAGAGGAATTGATTCCAATTCTCTACAAACTATTCCAAAAGGTTGAAACAGAGGCCCTTCTCCCAAACTCATTCTATGAGGCAAACTTCACACTGATACCGAAACCATAGAAAGATACATCGAAAATAGAAAACTACAGGCCAATATCCTTGATGAAAATAAATGCAAAAATCCTCAATAAAATACTACCTAACAGAATACAGGAACAGAACACATACACAAAATTATACACCATGATCAAGTATGATTCATCCCAGAGATGCAAGGTTGGTTCAAAATATGCAAGTCAATAAATGTGATACACCACATCAATAAAACCAAAGACAAAAACCATATGATCGTCTCTATAGATGATAAGAAAGCATTTGACAAAATTCAATATTTGTTCATGATAAAGATTCTCTACAAGTTAGATATAGATATAAAGAATTTAAACATAATTAAGGCCTTATTTTATAAGCTCCCTGCCAATATCCTCCTGAACAGTTCCCTTAACAGGAACTAGACAAGGATGCCCACTCTCACCACTCCTATTCAATATAGTGTTGGAAGTACTAGACAGAACAATTGGAGAAGAGAAGGAAATAAAGGGCATCTGGATTGGAAAAGATGAAGTCAAATAGTCCCTGTTTGTGGATGATATGATCATACATACCAAACAGCCTAAAGCCTCTACAAAAAAAATCTTAGAGTTGATAAATGATTTCAGTGGAGTTGTAGGATACAAAATAAACACACAAAAATCAGTAGCATTTCCATATTCCAACAGTGAGCATGCAGAAAAAGAAATAAAGAAAGCTAGGCCATTTATAATAGCCACCAAAAATATAAAATACTTAGGAATAAGGTTAATGAAGGATGTGAAAAATCTCTATGACGAGAACTCCAAGCCATTCTTGAGAGAAATTAAAAAGGACACAAGAAGATGGAAAGATATCCCATGCTCTTGGATCTGAAGAATTAACACTGCAAAAAAGTCCATACTACCTAAAGTGATCTACAGATTCAATGCAATCCCCATCAAAATTCCAATGACATTTTTCTCAGAAATGGAAAAAAGCTATACAGACATTTATATGGAATAACAAAAGAACACGCATAGCCAAAGCAATACTGAGCAAAGAAAGTAAAGATGAAGGCATAGCACTACCTGACTTTAAACTATACGACAAAGTTATAATAACCAAAACAGCATGGTACTGGCAGAAAAACAGACACACACATCAGTGGAGTAGAATAGAGAACCCAGAAATCAACCCATACACCTACAGCCATCTGATCTTTGACAAAGGCATCAAGTCTACATACTGGGGAATAGACTGCCTCTTTAGCAAATGTTGCTGGGAAAACTGGATATTCATATGTAGCAGAATGAAACTAGGCCAGTTCCTCTCACCATATAGCAAACTCATCTCAAAATGGATTAAAATATTAAATATAAATCTTTAAACAATAAAACTCCTTAAAGGAAACATAGGGAAAACATTGTTGGAAGTAGAAGTGGGTACAAACTTCATGAATATGATGACAAGAGCATAGGCGACCAAAGAAAATATAAACAAATTGGATTATATCAAAATAAAAAGCTTCTGCACAGCAAAAGAAACAATTCACAGAGTGAAAAAGACAACCAGCAGAGTGGGAGAAAATATTTGCAAAATATACATCTGACAAAGGATTAATATCCAGAATGTACACGGGACTCAAACAATTTTATAGCAAAAAAACAAATAACCCAGTTAAAAAATGGGCAAAGGAGCTGAACAGGCATTTCTCAAAGGAAGATATATGAGTGGCCAACTGACACATGAAAAAATACTTAACATCACTCAGCATTTGGGAAATGAAAATCAAAACCAGTTTGAGATACCATCTTACTCCAGTTGGGATGGCTAATATCCAAAAGTCTGAGAATGATAAATGCTGACATAGTTGTGGAGAAAAAATAACTCCCTTGCACTATTGGTGGGACTGCAAAATGGTGCAGCCTTTATGGAAAATGGTATGGAGTTTCCTCAAACAATTTCAGATAGATCTACCATATGACCCAGTTATTCCACTGCTGGGAATGTACCCAGAGGAATGGAAATCATCATGTTGAAGGGATACCTGTACTCCCAAGTTTATTGCAGCACTATTTACAATAGCCAAGAGTTGGAACCAGCCCAAATGTCCATCATCAGATGAGTGGATAAGGAAACTGTGTTTATCTATACAATGGAATACTACTCTGCTATAAAAAAGAATGAAATACTATTGCAACAACATGGGTGGACTTGGAGAAAATTATATTAAGTGAAAGAAGTCAGGCACAGAAAGTGAAATACCACCTGCTCTCACTTATTTGTTGGAACAAAAAAATATATAAATATAGAAACAAATAAAGAGTGGGTGGGGGAGGGAAAACAACAATCACAGAAATTCCTTGAACTGCTTAAGAGAAGTGAACAGATATGATGTAGTGAGGTGGGAGGGGAGAGAAGCAGGGGAAAGAGGAATGGGTAAAGGGATACAAAAACCAAGTTCCGTGTATATTGAGAAGTTAAAATAATAAAAAATAACTTTGGGTTTTGGGTCATATATGGCATTGGTGATATGGCAGCTCTGGTCTCAATTTGGCTCAATAGTGGCATTTGGGTGGGGGGACACAGAGACATACCTGTCTCTAGGGGTGTCTAGGACAGCAGTGACTGTTAGTTACCTCAGTAGTGAAATCTGCCAGTGTGCTCTGCTAAGCAGGCCACTGGAGTTCTCACTGATGAACACTAAGGGGACCTCCACTGTGAAAGCTGTGGGGAGGCCATGGCTGCCTCAAGGGCTGTTGAGGTCCTCGCTGGCAGAGTTTGCTGGGGTCCTCTTTGGAGCAGGCCACTGAGAACCACAGTGCGACCTGCAGTGTGGCTAAATCTGATATCCCCATCCTTTTTCTTCATTCTAGCCATCTCTAGACATCTCATGTATGCCATTCTCCCCAGTGATCCCTTCTGTGCAGTTATCTCCAGTTTTTGCTCCACTGTGTTGCTGTCGGTTCTTAATTAGAGTTTTGAGCCCTCCCAAGGCTATTTTTATTTGTGGATGGCTGTTTAAATGTTCTTTGTGGGAGGACAAAGGATGGTATCTCCTACTCTGCATCTTGCTAATGTCCTCGTGATTTTTTATTGCATTTGGGACATTTTGGATATTATGTTAGGAGACTCTTCTTCATATTTAAATTTTCTATTTTATCTATCAATCAGTCTTTCTAAGTTTAGCATGTATGTTCTGACAATCTTCCTGGTCTCTGGTGACCTACCCATTGTGGGTAGATTTGGCCTGCTACTGTTGGTGTTTGTTTGGCAGAGAATGGATTGTTCCATGGGATCTGCTGGTGATGATCCTATGAGAGTTTGGGTCTTTCAGCAAATGTGGGACATTTTCAGCCATTGTTTCTTCAAATACTTCTCTGGCTATCATTGGATATGGGATGGGGGATAGCTGGACTCCTCCTTGGTTCCATTACTGCCACTGCTGCATGCAGATCATGCTCACCACTGTCAGAGGTTTAGAGGCAGGAAATGGATTGATCCACCTAGCCTTTATTGGTGATGCAGCTACAGGTAGATGAGGCCCACTGCTGCTGACTGGTATAAGGCAAGGATAGTTTTACCATTGCAGACTCTGCTAACGATGTTCTTATGGTTAACTGTGCCACTGCTGCTGACTTCTGTGAGGTGGGAATTAGGTAGCCCTGCTGTATTTTGCTAGTGATACTGCTTCATGCAGATCGGTCACTGATGCCACTGGGACTGGGTCTGCTTCCCTAGTCTCTTCTAGGCTTTCTTTGTTATGGTCACTTGCCCAATGAGATTGGCTTTTTCTTGTTTTCTTTTTTGGTTTTGTTTTTCTATCTATGTCTTGTGGTTGCTGATTGCAAGGCTCTCTGTTGCCCAGTCCAGCATGTATGAGAGATAAAAAATAAATAAAGTACCTCAGACTCACCATACTGTTATTATTTAACTCCTAAGATCCTAACCAGTCCATGCACTTCTTTACACCTTTCATAGTTATTTTATAATTGTCTGTTGAATTATTTTCAGGATGTTTAGTTGTGCTTAGAAGGAAAGAGAGAAGTGGGTTTACTCCATTTTGTGATGGAATCAAAAGTAGATCAATTTTATATCATTCTTTTGCTGGTATTTTTTATTCCTTCATCAATTTCAAGGGAATTTACAGGTGTTCATTAAAGAGTTTTCATGATGACTGCTTATAAAATCCTTGTCAGATAATTTTAACATCTGATTAACCTCTGTACTGGTATCTATTAAACGTCCTTTCTAATTTATATTGTGGTTGCCATGGCTTTTGGTATAACAAATGTTTATGATTGTATAATAGACATTTTGTATGTTATATTATGAGACAGTGGTCCAATTTAATTGTTTTTATCAGGCAGTCCTGTTGAGTTGTCACAAAAGGGACAGGTGTGTGTGTAGTTCTACTTCTTTCTGGGCCCTGCTGACATATCCCAGAAAAAGTGGGGTGCTATCTTATGCTGCCTCATTGCAGACTGGTAGAGTAGTGCTGGAAGTTAAATTTTTCCCTTTGGAACCCTGACACCTTCTCAGGAAAAGTAAGACCACCATGTTAAACCTCTTCATTGCCTCTGAGTGAGATGGATGTAAGATCAGCTCCTTGACTGGCCCATTGACAACATGGAGTGAGGAAGTGAAAGACTGACTCACACTGCTTTGTTGCTATAGGATGAGAATAAAAGCTGAGCTCCTTACTTGACCCTGCTGCAAGAGTGGAGAGAAAGGGGTAAGTGAATTCCAACTAGCCTTACCTCTCACAACCGCATTCCAACTTGTTGATACCAGGTGGGGTTGGATTCTCAGGTCCCTATTGGACTCCACTGACTGAGAAGATGTGAAGAAGCAAAGTACTGACTACCCTAACCTTGTATCACCTTGTTCTTCCTAATTGATGCTGATGAGCTTTGGAAGTTCAGCTCCCATTAAGCACTGATGACACTGGTTGGGAGATAATGTGCCCACAAGTTGTTCTTCAAATCACCTCTTCCAGAGTCATTGCTGCCAGATGGTTGTGGATGTTCCCCACTCAGCCCTACTGACATCAGGAAGAAAGTGGACTGCTGATTAGCTCCAATTCACACCACCGTAGTCAGTCTTATTAATGCCAGGTTGGGGTGAAGACACAGCTCCTCAGTGAGACCCACTGATATCAGGGTGGGGATGAAGCAGATTGGATACCAGCACTGCCTCACACTGCCTTGTTAACTTCTCTTTACTGATTAGTAAGAGTGTAGGCTTAGATTGATGCTGGACCTCACTGGCATTATTCTGTCAGGCTACCCTTTTCCGAGTCCCTATGCAAGGGATAACGGACTTTTCTGAGAGCTTTTTTTGTGTGTCCCCATTGGTGGTTCTGGGTTGGAGGTTTTTGCAGCACTCTGCTCAGGATATTTGGGAGGCAATAAGGAAATCTTGGGAAGTCACTGCCATGATTTTCCTCAAGTCTTGAGGTCTTTAGGTAGTCCAACTTCCTTCTACCTGTTAGAGTTTTTTTTTTTTTTTCTTTTTTTATACTTTTTAATTGCCTTATGTCTGGGATTTTTTACTTGTAAGAGTAGTTGACAAGAATGGCCTACTCCATCTTGTCCAGAACTGGATCTGTTGGGGTACAATTGACTTAGAAAATTAACATGTGGGAAATGATTTGACATCTAAAACTACTTAAAAATTTGTTTAATCTCAACTTAATCAGCTTAATACATAATTTCATCAGCACCTTATAATGAAGAACATTTAGACCTAGTTTATTAAATGTTAGAATTTTTTCTATGATAAACCTGAAAAAACAAATGAATATAAACATACCAGTGGCATAGCAAGAGAGATGAATGGAATCAGTTTGTGAATTAACCATCTCCCCTCTTCCCAGTTGTCACAAAATGTAAATGCGCTTAAGATTTTCCTTTTAATGGTGAAAACTTTTGCATTCTCCTGAATTCGAGAATCTCTTTTTGTTTCCTTTTTTATGACTAAAGAACACTTCAATTATATAAATGAATGTCTATATGTACTCTTCTCTGTTGTGCTATTTGTGTTTTACTACAGCCAGCTGAGCTGGCTACATCAGTAAGCAGATAAAAGAAAAAACAAACTTTTAAAAAATATGTCAATGAGAAAGAAATGCATATTTTTTCTATAAGATCATGTCTATTTCCTGAGACCATATGAATTGAAGCAGAGTCTTAATTTTATAAATTAAAAAAAAATTCCCTTAGTTTTTTTCAATATTTTTTAAAGCTATGGAGAGGAGCATGTACATCAAACCTATAAACAAAAATCATTTTTAACATAAAGTATTGTTTATAAACATTTCTAATAGCAAATGTACATTTCACAGAAGTAAGTCTGATTCTAGTCATATGTGTTGTTTCGTATACAAGGGATCTTCAAAAACCTTATAGAATGATTTCCATTGTCTTTTAATTTCACTTTTCCACAAACTTTTTGAAGTACTCTTGCATAAACTGTTGTTGAAATCATTAAGATTTTAGCTAAAATAGGAAAAATTCTTTGGAATTGATTTTCTCAAGGGTTAAAATATTGTACATTTTTGGTGGAGGGTAGAGCTGCATTCAAGTGTCATTCAGGGATATATATATATATATATATAATTCCTGTGGATATATTATGACTTCAGTGTACAGAAGGCACACTTGGTCCACTAAAGCACTATTGAGTACACGTACACTGAGGTAATTATTAACTAAATTACCCTGGTGTTCTAAAAAGTATAATGTCTTCCACATATTCATGTTGAAACATTTACCCTTGAAGAATAATTATAACCTTATTGTCAACATTCAGTTATTTGTGTTAATGAGAATTGTGACTAACAATGGTAAATGAAAGAATGGATATTTTAAATATTTAACCAAGATAATTTAAATAAACACACGCACACTCATTTAAACAAATTGTAGAACAATTCTGCAAAGTCCCACAAATTATGTCTTCTACAATTAATTTCTACTAGAGAAAGAGTATGTTTACAAGGATAGCCTATTGAATTTGAAGCCATTTCCATAGCTCTTATCATCTATACCTCCGGCACTTAGAGTGAAAACATGTTGGATAAGCCATGCTAAGAAGTTGGGGAGTAACTCAGCAGCTATAGGTATATGGCGCTGCCTTTTTTACTGTATATACAACTAACAAAGACTAACTCTTTTCATCTATTCACAGCAGCTTTCTCAAAAAGAGGGACTGTTAGGCTCTGTTTTGGGCTTGTAGTGGCAGTAGGGAAGATAAGCATTTAAACACGGCCCTTTCAAATAGGGAGTGCAGGCTTTTATTTTGTGGCCCAGGGAATTACAATGCCTTTGACATTAGAAGAATCCTGTACATGAATAATTATAAAAACACTTCACATTTCCAAGGGTTAAAGTGCCTGTAAATTCAGAGTTCAGAATAATCAAATGAGGAAATGTTTAATTATTCTATTTTATAATTATTTCTTGAGCTCCTTCTACATTTCAGGCACTGTGATATAGGTGATAAAGATATAATAAAGGGGGGGAAAGCTTTTAGTCAAGCTGTAAAGGGAGGTACAAAACCAGTGGCAACACAACTAAGTATAAAATTTTGTATTGTGCTATATGCTATAAAGGTTAAAACAGTATGATGTGAGAGAACAACAAAGCAAATCTAAATTAAATTAGGTCTCCAGGTCACATGAAGCACTTGACAACAGATTGGGGTTCTTGCCTTGGATAAAATACAGAAATTATCTATTTAAAGACAGCACTGAACTCCTGAGACAAGAACTAGAGTGTCTAGAACTTCAAAGACATAATATTTTCAGAAAAGTTAGAAGACATTCAGCAGTTTTTAATGAATTTGGACACAGACAGGAGGCCAAAGGCTATAAATCCAGTGATGAGTGTGATAGATACAAGGTAGCAGAAATTTTGGCATAGAGCTGAGTAGCCTCAAGGTAACAGCTAGTTTTACCCATGGAACATTTTCTCAGTGCAGAGTCTACATGGGGTTGGAAGCTAAAAACCTGTGGGAAAAGATTCATACATAAAGAATGGTGTTTTCTTGGCAGTTTTGTTAGAAACAAGATTAGAATTCAGGGGAATACATCATAAAAAAATATGTCAGCCTCTTAATCGAAGACCCTAGAGGAACAGAAATGAGCAAGAGGTAGACTAAGTCTGACCAGAACTTTAACCTACCTTAAAATCAGCAAATCCAAGCTTGTATAGGGTTGATCAGCCACTACTGCATTTAACTAGTAGAAGGAAGAGCTGAACATTTACTGGAAGAAGATAAAAATATTCAGCATTCAATCAGAAATTACTAGATACAACCAAATATAGGACCACATGACCAAAATCCAAGAGGAAACTGATAATAAAAACAGGTCTATCGGTGATGCACATGTAAAAGTTATTTATAAAAAAAAACTTTAAATAATTATAACTAATATGTTACAGAAATTTTAAAAAGATGAACAAAATAGATTTTAAAAATAAAGAATTTCATAAGAAAGTTAAAATCCATGAAAGAACGATCAGTGGTCAACGGATAAATTCTAAAACTGAAAAGTACAATTCCTGAAATAAAAATTATTTAGATGGGTTAGTTACCAATTAGACAGTTCAGAAGATGGTCTTGGCAAACTGGAAGATATCTTGCAGAAAATATCCAAACTCAGAAATAACTAATTGGGGCATACAGAAAAGAGTGTAAGAGAAAGATGGAACTTATTAAAAGATCTACATTTTATGTAATTGTAGTTGTAGAAGGAGAGGAGACAGATAAAGTGGAAGCAGTATCTAATGAACAAATAGCTGAAAAATTTCCAAAATTGATGAATGATATCAACCCACAGATTTAAGAAGCTCCTTGAACCACAAACAAAATAAATACAAAGAAAAGTACCTAAAGATATATAATAGTAAAAGTATTAAAAAAGAGAGAGAAAAAAATTTTATAAGCAGCCAGGGAAGACTGACAACTGAATTTTTAACAGACATAAGGAAGAAGACAACATAGTCATCTTTAAATGCTAAAAGACAATAATCACCAATCCAGAATGATACACTCAGCTAAAATATTATTTTAAAATGAGGGAAAATGGATAGTTTCAGATGAACACAAACTAATTTTTCATGAGAAGGATAGCACTAAATACACTTTTTTCTAGGGGCAAAAATAATCCAAGAGACAACTGTGGAATTGAAGCAAAGAATGAAGAGCAATGGAAAAGGTCAACATGTGAATGACTATATACAAGTATGTATTAAATATTGACTGTACACACAGTTTAGTTTAAAATATATTTGGACAGAGAGAATTGGCAGAGTAATAGTTTGAGGAACTCAGAGAAACTTTCTCCTAGAGAAATACCTATTAAATTGATCAAAATTGGTCAAGGTAATTATTTGAAATCTGTGGAGATTGATCAGAGGGCTTTGTATTAATCTATTTCTGTTGCTTATAAAAGAAATACCTGGAACTGGGTGATTTATATGAAAACAAAATGTATTGCATACAGTTTCAGAGGCTGGGAAGTCCTAGGTCCAGGGAACACATCTGGTAAGTGTCTTCCTTTGTGGTGGTTTCAGCAACTAAAGATGTCATATAGCAAGATGGTGGAAGCAGAGAAAGACTCTCATGTGCTCTCCTTTTATGGTCCTCAGAACCACACCCACGAATGCCATATTAATTCATTCACTAGAGCATAGTCCTCAGAATCTAATGACCTCTTCAAGGCCCCACCTTTCAATTACCATAATAAGATATCCCACCCTCTTATCAATCACAGTGAGGATCATGCTTCTAACACATAAAACTTGGAGGACACAATTCAATCTATATCAGACTTAAAAAAAATTGAGAACCATATCTTCAACAAGATCTATAGAAAATAACAGCAGTGAGAAGCTATGGAACTCAAACCAGGAAGAGCACATATTACCCCACAGCTCTGCTTGTAAAACAACTGTTTTAGTAAAATGAGCAGCTAAGATGTAGTTCCTATCTGCCACAGCTCCCTAGGGTAGAAGTGTTATACCAGGTGGTTTTGTCAGCCAGTCAACATCAGCAGATCCCATTTCCTACAGCTTCATGCTGTAGATAACCTGTATTAAACAAATAGTAGCAGCCCAGTGGCTCCTGTTCCCCCACTCCCAACTCCCACTGTGTAATGAGGATTCATGTGGGGCAGTTGATAAAGACAGCAGTCCCCATTTCCTGCATAGCTCTGTGTTATGGGAAAACTGATCCAATGGGCTGCATAACTGAGTGGCAACTACCATATTGCCAGTTTACTGGGGTGAAAGACTAATTCCTGGTGGTCTGAAGCTGGTGAGCATTTGGAAGATCCCATTATCCATGGCTTGGGACTGTAAAAGATCCATATAGGGTGGTAGTAGCAACATGTAGCACAAACTTCTACCCCCGATCCACTAATACAGATTCTGCTACATCGGGAAGATCGAGTAGGGCAGCCATGTATAGTGCATTCCTCATTCTACCTCCTACAGCTCCAGCTAAATAGTTCAGTATTCCTTTCCAAGGTAGGGTCAGAGCAAACCTCAAAGATTGACAACATTCTGCCCCTGTCAGGGGACCCAAATTCAATGGGATCATACTATGACACAATTTTGTCACAGGGTATAAATTTGAAAGGTCAAAAACAATAGAGCAATTAGCTATCAATAGATAAAGCTAACAGGTAAGTATGACTCTAATACCGCAGGTAGGTCATTAACTTAAGGAGATCAAAAAAATAATAGTCTAAAAGAGTCCATCTAAAACTGCAGTCAGACCTGATTTTCAGAAAGACTACATGAATGTATAAGTCTATGGTCTATAAGGAACAACATCAGAGACTGCACACTGTAGGAGAAATAGAATTCACCAAAATAGCCCAGTCCAGTCATTAAAAAAGCAAGAAAACAACAACAAAAACAAGAAGCCTGGAGGGACAGTAGAAAGTACTAATATCCAGAGTGGCTATAATATGTTAGCTAAAATTCTAGTTTGAAAAAAATATTATGAGACATGTGAATACATAGGAATGTGTGACCATGCACAGGAAAAAGATCAAGCAATAGAAATTGCCTCAGAGGGACCCAGATGTTGAATTAGGCAGAAAAACATGTCAAAGAAGCTATTATAAATATGATCAAAGATCTAAAGGAAACCATGTTGAAAGAATTAAAGGACAGTATGATGAAAGTTTTTCATCAAATAGAGAGTATCAATGAAGTTATATAAATTATAAAAAGCAATCAAATGAGAATGCCTGAATTTAAAAGTACAATAATCAATATAGAAAATTCAACAGAGAACCAAAACAGTGGATTTGAGCTGGCAGGAAAAAAAGCCAACCAACCTGAATACACATCAATAGAAATTATGTTGTCTGAAAAAAGAGAGAAAAAAGAATCAGGAAACATGTACAGCCCCTCAGAGAATTGTAAGACACCATTAAGTGAACCAACATATACAAAATGAGAATACTGGAAAGAAAGGAGAGACATAAAGGATCTGAAAATATATTTGAATGAATAATGACTGAAAACTTCCCAAATTTAATGAAAAACTTTAATCTACACATCCAAGAAGCCCAACAAACTTCAAGTAGTATAAATGAATAGGAGATTCACAAAAACATGCAACATAGTCAAATGTTAAAAGACAAAGAGAAAATCTTGGAAGCAGTAAGAGAAAAACAACTCATCAAGTACAAGGGAACTTTAATAAAATTACAGATGACTTTTCATCAGAAACAATGAAGTTCAGAAAGTAATGGAATGGCATATTTCAAGTGGCAAAATTAAAAACAACATCAGTCAACCAAAGATCTTATAGCCACCAAAATTACCATAAAAAAAAGGAAGGTGGAATAAAGACATTTCAAGATTAACAAAATCTGAAAATGTGTTTGAAGTAGGCCCACATTGCAAGAATTACTAAAAGGCTGAAAGCAAATGACACCTGAGAGTATTTCAAATACACATGAAAAAAAAGGAAGACTACTGGTGAAGTATGTGGGTATTTAGTTATGTGTAGAAGACATACCTTTCACAAATATTGTGAGAACCTATTTGTGAGATTAGGCCCAAAATCCTTGAACAACTCTTTGATTGTTCTTCTCCATAGGTGAGACCTTATAGTGGGAACTACAGCCACTTAATTAGGAAACTTAAATTCAATGGTAGTAATTGGATCCTGAGGTGGTAGGGGTCAAGTGGCAGCACTTAACTACCAAAGACAAGATAGTCATGCTTACTGTCATGGACAGCAGAGTCAAATTAGCAATCAGAAAAGTCTGACTCATGTACAACTATGGCATTGGCTAATTGATCACGGCATGCCTAGAAGTGAAATATATAGAAAGCCTACTAAATTCTTACTTGATCTATATAAGAAGAAAAGTTCTAGGTTAAATGAAAAAAGTCTAATCTAAATTGTAAAAACAGAGTTACAGCCTCCCAATCAATTCCCAGACTTAAGCCAGTTTATGTACATATACCTCTTGAATATAGAGCAGGCTAGGTCCTCTTGAGGAAGAATCCTGTTACACTACCAAAAATTTATACTATTAATCTTTCTCCCAGACTTCACCAAGGGGATTTATGGACATTTACCAGGTAAGTATGTATTGGAAAAAGGATATAATCAGACTTTTGGAGATACTGGACACGGGCTCTAAACTAATACATAGATACCCAAAACATCACTATGGCTCACCAGTCAGAGCAGGAGCTTATGGAGGTCAGGTGATCAACGAAATTTTAGCTCAGATTTGTCTCAAAATGGGTTCACTGGACACCCCAATCCATTTCCTCACTGACAGGATACAAAATTGAAACAGACGTATTTGGCAGCTGGAAGAATGGCCAGAAGACTGTTTAATTAACTGTTTCTTTTTAATTGAGTATATGCTCCCCCACAATGATTAAATAAATATAGACAAATTACGAACTTCAAGAGGAATTATAAAATATTTTGAACTGAATAACATACAACATATCAAAAGCTATGGGATAAAACTAAACAATCATCTTGAGGAAAATCTACCTCCTTTTATGCACATATTTGATACAAAAGGCTGAAAATCAAATAGTCTACCTTATGCCACTAGAATCTAGACAAAAACTACAACTAATTAGCTCCTGCAAAAGTAAAAGAAAAAGAATAATAAATATAAGAGCACAAATACGTAAAATAAATACAAACATTCAGTGAAGAAAATAATCAAAGCCAAAGTTTAATTCTTTCACAGGATAATGTGGTAAATTGGATTATTGCTACCAACTCTACTCTTTCTCAATTAAAAGAATTGTACTTGTGTATCTATGGCTTTATGACTTTACAGTGCCTTCCACTGTGGGCAAAGATTATTTCCCCACCACATGAATTTGTGCATGGCCTTATGACCTGCTTTAGTCAAGAAAATGTGGTTAGAAAAAAAATTGTGTCTGTTCCAAATACAGGTCTTCAGAAACGATTGCATTTTTCTCCTCCACCACATGTGCTTCTGCAAATGGAGACAAGTAGAACATGTCCAGTGTGTTTGCTAGTTTAAGAAAAATGAGGAGAAACATGGAGAAAAATCAATTCTAACTTGCAGGCTGGACTAAGCCTACCTGATGCACAGACTAAAATAGAGCCAACCTACAAACCCATGAAAAAAGAAAAAAAAATGTTTGCTATTGTAACTAATCAACTGAAATTTAATTTTTAAAATACAGAATGAATAAAGCAATGACTGACTTATTCTGTTCACAAAATTGGCAAAACTCTCGTGAGATAAATAAAGAAAGAGAGAAAACAAAAATTGCCAATATCAGAAATGAAAAAGGGTGCATCTTACAACTATGAAAAGGATAAAAAATATATTATGAACATTTTATACAAATTATTTTCACAATTTAGATAAAATGAGTAATCCCATTTAGAAAAAGTGCATTCTAGTGACCAATTCTAATGCACATAAAAAGGTGCTCAATTTCACTAGTCAGTAGGAAAATGCAAATTTTAACTACATATGCACTAGAAGTGCTAAAATAAAAAAGACTGTAAATATTAAGTTTTTATGAGGATGTGAAGCAACCATAGCTCTAGAAAAAAAATATTCAACTATAAGAAATAGAAAAATGGAATAGTACTTCATGTCTATTAAAATAAATTTACTCTTTTATTAAGATCCTTTCAAAAACCAAGAAAACAGGGCCGGCCCGGTGGCGCACTGGACACTGCGCTGCTTGGGAGTGTGGAGGCGCTCCCGCCGAGGGTTCGGATCCCATGTGGAGACCGGTTCCCGCTCACTGGCTGAGCGCGGTGAGGGCGCAACAGCGAGGGTTGCGATCCCGTTGCCGGTCCCCAGTACGAGCGCGACACTGAGGGTTGCAATCCTGTTACCGGTCAGTAAAAAAGACAAAAAGGAAAAAAAAAAAAAAAAAAAAAAAAAAACCAAGAAAACAAAAGATGCCAGTGTCAAATGGCTTCAAGATGAGTTTTTGCAAACTTTTCAGCCAAAAATTATAGTGATCTTTTGCATATTTTCCCCCCAAAAAGGAAAAAAATAGAATACTTCTTATCTCACTTATGGAGCAATATGACTTTGATCTCAAAAAATTGAGAGGAAATGAAAATTTTAGAAAATTTATCTTTCATAAATATGGAGACAAAATTTTTAAACAATGCATTAGCAAATTAAATCCTGTAATATATAAAATAAATAATGTGTCAAGACCAATTGAGTTTATCAAATAATGCAAGGATGATTTAACATCAATCAATACATCACATTTTTTAAAAAGTAGATCATATTTTTATCTTGATAAATACAATATAATATTTTTTAAAAAATAACACATTAGTGATAAAAATGAACTTAGGAAGGAATTAGAACTTCTTTAGGATGATAAGGCTTATCTGCAAAACCCTATAGAAAACTTCACTCTTTGAGGTGAAATTTTAAATGGTATACCACCCTGTTTTATTATAGAAAATTATAGCTTTTTTAGAAAAAGGAAGTTCAAAAAGATCCTGAGAATAGTCAAAGGAAATCTTGATTAAGAAGAAAAAAGTTAGAATATATAAACTTCTATACATCAAGATCTATTTTTAAAAAATATGGAATTAAGACTGTGTTGTATTGGTGCAAGGGTATACAAATAGACTAAAGGGCTAGAATATGGAATCTAAGAATAAACCTATGCACACATCAGTCAACCCACTTATGATAAAAATAACACTTTTCTGGCATAGGAAAAAGAAATGGTCTTCTCAGTAAACTGTGCTGAGTCAATTGGATATCATTTTGAAAAAAAAGAATCTTGATGCTACCTTATCTCATATAAAAAGAAAATTCTAGATAAATTGTAAACCTAAATGAACAGCTCAAACAATTAAGATGTTATCAAAATACAAGACAATCTACATACATTATAGTTAGGCAAAAAATTGTTCAAAAGGACACAAAATGTGCTGACCATAAAGGGAAAAAATATAAACTGAACTCTACCTAAATTAAGAATTTTTGTTTATCGAAAGACACTGCTCAGAGAGTGAAAGTCCAAGTCATATTGCATGGCAAGATATTTTTAATACATATGCCCAATAAAGGACTTACATCCAGAATATATAAACAACTCCTGGAAATCAATAAGAAAAAAAAAAGAAAATTTTTAAAAGGAAAGAATAAAAACCAGAAAACCTAGTACAAATATGCAGAAAAATTTTAATATCCCCTTAGAATAAGTGCATTCTAGTGACCAATTCTAATGCACATAATAAGGTGCTCATTTCACTAGTCAGTAGGAATATGCAAATTTTAAGCACATATGCACTAGAATTGCCAAAATAAAAAAGAATAAATATTAAGTTTTTATGAGGATGTGAAGCAACTGTAGCTCTCATATAATACATGTGGTAGTATAAATTGGTAAACCATTAAAAAAATTTGTTTGGAAGTATTACTAAAAGTGACCATATTCTGTGGCCTAACAATTCACTCCTCAACAAATATTCAACAGATATTTGTATAGTTGGTCACAAAAAGCACACAACAACGTTAAAACTCTTTGTAACAGCATTATTCATAAAAAGCAAATCTGGAAACAATGCACATGTACATGTAGAGTAGAATGGATTAACACATTTTTGTTCATGCATACAGTGAAAACCTATACAGCAATTAAAATAAACAGCAACCAGAATAACATGTATGAATCTTACAAACATAATATTAAGAATAATCTATGGGCCGGCCCGGTGGCGCACTGCTATAGTGCACCGCTTGAGAAGCGTGGCGGCGCTCCCGTGGAGGGTTCGGATCCCACATACAGACTGGTTCCCGCTCACTGGCTGAGCGAGGCGCGGGAGCAACACCGAGGGTTGCGATCCCGTTGCTGGTCCCGGTCCAGTACGGGGGCGACAGTGAGGGTTGCGATCCGTTGCCGGACACGGAAAAAGACAAAAAAAAAAAAAAAAAAAAAAAAAAAA